>NW_027256883.1:13744506-14037006 GCF_029215685.1 Pituophis catenifer annectens | reverse complement strand
GTTGGATACATTTAGTTGTGAAAACTGAGCAGCATCAGATTAACAGAGTCGGAAGGGACCTTGTAGATCATCTAGTCCAACCCCCCCACCCAAGCAGGAAACCCTACACCATTTTTGACAAATGACAGTCCAGTTTTTTCTTGAAAGCCTCCAGTGATGAAGCTCCCACAACTTCTTAAGGCAAGCTGCTCCGTTGGTTGATTGTTCTCACTATCAGAAAAATTCTCCTTATTTCAGCTTCAGTATCTGTCCTTCCAAAGAGCAGCCAGGGTTGATTTCCTTTGGGATTGAGTGATTGGACCTCCTTGCGGTCCAAAAAACTCTCAAGGATCTTCTTTAATACCACAGTCCAAAAGCATCCATTCTTCGGCACCTAACCTTTCTTATCGTCCAACCTTCATAACCATACATTACTGCTGGGAAAACCTTTGATGATATAGACCAGAAATGGCTAACCTTTTCCAGACCGAGTGCCCAAAGCAAACCCCCAAAATGCAATGAGCATGCGCCCCATGCACATGCGCACATGCCCCCTGCATGCACGTATGCACCCCGTGCACATATGCACCAGGGGTGGGTTCTAAATTTTTTTACTACCGGTTCTGTGGGCGTGGCTTATTTTGTGGGTGTGGCTTGGAGGTCATGTGACTAGGTGGGCGTGGCTAGCTGGTAAGAGTCATTTCTGGAAGGTCCTCGCACTTACGACCAATCCTCGCACTTACGACCCGACTCATTTGTTTGCTTTTAACACTGATCAGCTGTAGGACGGCCCTTTGAAGCCCCACGGCAAGAGTTTAAACAGTTTTTTTCCCCTCTAGTCATCAGCTAGGACTCAGGAGGCAGCAATAGATTGGGGGTGGGACCAAATAAAAGATAAGAATAACTGGGTGGGGGGGGTGGGGGGGAGGGCGGGGGGAGAACCGGTTTGGTGACGTCATATCGTCACCGCTACCGGCTCGGCCGAACCGGACTGAACCGGGAGGAACCCACCACTGATATGCACCCATGCACGCATGTGTCCCCCACATGTGTCCCACCCACCTGCCCCCCCCCGTGCGCACCCCACCTTCCCATGCATGCACACACTCTGCCCCCACACATGCATGGCAGAGACCCGAAGACCAGCTGGCTGGTGGGAGGCATGTGCACATGCATGGTGGAGCTGAATTGGAGCTACGGCTTGCATGCCCACAGAGAGGGCACTGTGTGCCACTTCTGGCATGCGTGCCATAGGTTTGCCATCATGGTTATAGACCTTTGTTGGCAAGGTGATGTCTCTGCTTTTTAATAGTCTGTCTAGGTTTGCCATAGCTAGGGATGGGATCAGAGGTGGGTTCTACTTACCTTTACAACTGGTTCACAACGGGGCCGTGCGCACGTGCTCACTTTGCTCGCACGCACGCGCACTCTTCTGCGCATGCGCAGAAGCATTTTGATGATGTCAGAACCAGTGGCAACCCACCACTGGATGGGATGGGTAAGCAAAATTACAAACACAGTTTATGCTGTTGACTGCCATGTGTTTTGTGTCTTCATAGGGTTTGCATGCGGTTCATGAACCTCTTCTGTGCAGGATTATTATGGGATTGTTGATGATTACGCTATCAGTGCTGAAATCCAATACACTTGGAAGGAGCTAGGTTAGTAGGCTGGGCTTTATAGGAAGCTGTTTTCCTAGGTCAAACTGTTTGCCTGTCTAGCAATTCTACGTTTCCTTGTATTGGCCCCCCGTAGGGTAAAAGAAATTGCAAGCTGACTTTGGCACACCATTAGCTGTAAAGGGAAAACTCTACTAGTTCCTGCAGGCTATCATTTAATTCCTTCATTTATTGTTCTAGCAGCAAATTGGTGTTCAATAATTGGCTTAACCACAAATGGTCCCAGGTCAGAATCTGGCCTTTTCTGAGCAACTGAATCATTCGGTATTATCCATCTGTCTTCCTAAACTCTGCCATCTTCCCATCTGCCACTGCAAATATCCCTCTTATAGTTATTCTCTCCCAGCAGTTCACTCCTTCAAAGAAACATTTTGGATTAGTCTCTGCTGAGTGAATGATTTTGTTTGGAGAACAAAGAGGGTTTTTTTTAAAAAAAAGTTCCCGCCAATCTATCTGGAGTTCCCTGGCATTACCATCTTTTGATCCCTGCAGATTCTCAAATGTGATCACAGCATGTGTTCCGGATATCAATTAGATTGCCAACATTGTGCACAAAGTGGGCTGTAGATGGTAATATGACTGAGCTACATGAATTCAGACCACACCAGAATACAGCAGCAGATGTCTGTTCCTTATCAAGGAGTTCAACAGAGTCAGGATTAAGCATGCTGATTTGATATCCCAATCTCAGGTATGGAAAATCAGATCCGATATGTCTCCGTCTAGTTCTTAAATCGATTAAATCTGATGAGTCTCTAATCGTTCCATGTCTAGCTTGATGCAATGACTATATTTATGTAGAGGAGTCATTTGAACTAGACACAGTAGTTGGAAACATCTCAGATTGGAGATGGTCTGTAGCTCAATGATGCAACATCTGCTTTATGGGTAGAAGGTTTGTCTTCTCAGCACCTCCAGATAAATGGGTTGAAACGATGGGATTTTTTTTTTTTTTTTGAAAATGATAGTGTTAAGTTGGGTGATTGAAGAAGCAGGACACAGAGTTCCAAACAAAAAGCTCTTTATTCAGCAACAGATACAAAAGAGGTTTGTCTGTCTGACAGCTTGCTCTTTTAAAGGGAAAGCTGTCGGACAGCTTCACCAATAGGACTCAACCTGGTTTTAATTCTATAAATTTATGTAACATTTCCTCTAACCATGTCTGTATTCTAGATCAATAGTTTTTTGCTTTTTTACATGACCAACACATATGATAATATGATCCCGGCAAATGCAAACATTTCCAGCATTTAGCTGATTTATCTTTAAACATTTTCGCAAGTCTTTCTGGTGGCATATGCCATCTATAAAACATTTTACATAAATTTTCTTTATATGCAGTTTATAATTTCTTTCCCATAGTTGTTGCCATTTAATAGTTGTTGCCAACTAATTCTATTGCATAACCAAAGTTTTTCGCCCATGTTATCATTGTCTCTTTTACTTCTTCATCTTCTAATCTAATCTGCAGTAGATAATTATACAACCTTTTAATCATTTTTTCATCCTTTCCAGACATTATCTGAGATTTTTTTAATTGGGTATTTTGCCAGAAAGATATAGCAAAGAAGAAGCGTAGTTAATTATACACATAGTAACAGTAGCAAGAATTGTATTTGCACAAAATTGGAAGACAGAGAAAATCCCGTCAGAAGGTGAAGTAATAAAAAAGATTTTAGACTATGCGGAAATAAACAGATTAACGCTAAGAATAAAAGATAAAGAGGAATCGGTGTATTTCAAGACATGGGAAAGATTCTATGTATGGATAAAAAAGAAATATGAATAAAAGTTGATAGATAAATAGGAATCAACCTATTTTCCTGCCGGAACAGTGGACCAATGAATTTAAACTATTATTTCCCGCTTGAAAGGCGGATCTGTGTGAAGCCTACGATCCTTGGCTTCACTCCTCATTAACATACATAACAGATAGGATTGTTTAAAAGCTTGGGATAGCTATTTTCTGGCAGAGTAACTTCAACTATGACAAATCCATGGTGTACAGGAAGTTCTCTGAAGCCTCCACAGAACCTGTTGCCATGAATTTGAAGCAGTTGTAGCTCCAAGCAAAGCATGTGATCCTGAGATAAGATCTGTGATCTTTACTTATGATAGCATTGAGAAAACCAACCAAAGCAGATTAAAAGCACCTCGAGTCATAATAATTTCAATGTCTCCAATGACCAATCAAATGTAGGAACATTTCCAAACACTGTAGCTGCCCTTTTAGAAAGAATGCAACAAAATCAAGACCAACTGAATACGACCAAACAGATTGGTAGACTTCCTAATCCCAATTTGCTATGGTACATGTCCATGGATGTTTATTTTTATCCATTCGAACCATCATGAATCCTTTCAACTCCTTTGTCTCAAAGATGCATTTTCAAAAGGCAACTGGATTTTCTTTGCTTTGTTTGAAGACATTTTGCTTCTTATTGTGGCCTACCAGCAGCCAGCAGAGCTGGCAGCAGATTCGGACAGTGAGGAGGTTGGGGAGGAACATAGGCCAGTCCTGGAGTCTGGGGAAGGCTCTGACAAGTGCATTGGAAGCAGAGAGGGGGCCAGAGCCATATGCCAGTTATCAGCTGCCTTCAGAATCAGACATCAGTGAGGCAGACGAACAGCTGGAGCCTGTTCCCAGTGTGCGCATGCACAGAGTTGCCAGACAAAGGGAACAGCTAAAGAACAAGGGTCGACTTGGGAGTAAGGCCACAGGTGGATGATGAATGGCCCCTCCCAGAGGGAATAGAAGAGGAGCGAAAGGGGAGTGGAGTTTGCAGGAGACAATTAGTTCACCTAATTGGTTTGTGACTCTCCGAGACTCTTTGCCAAGTTTTGAAGATATTGGGCTGGCAGCTCTCCAAGCCAGATAAGGTCTGTGACTGTAAATTCTCCCTTGAAAGACTTTGCTGAAGGGGAATGAGAGGAATTCACTGTTCGTTTAATAAAAGGGGTTTTGATTGGGACAAGGAGTCTGCTTCATGCTTTTTGGGGAAGCCTGGCTCAGAACACTTCTCATCCAAGAAGCTTCTTCAATTTAGCTTCAACTTAGCTTCAACAAGGTTGACTCAGCCTTCCATCCTTTCTAAGGTAGGTTAAATGAGGACCCAGTTTGTGGGGGCAATAAGCTGACTTTGTATAAATATACAAAAGTATGAAGGCTATTGCTTAACGCACTGTAAGCCGCCCTGAGTCTCCGGAGAAGGGCGGCATATAAATCAAATTAAAAAAAAAAAAAAAAAAACTTCTTGGACAAGAAGCAAAACATCTTCAAGCAAAACAAAGTCCAGTTGCCTTTTGAAAAAGCATCTTTGGGACAGCCATGACCTGGATGACTGAGAAACTCCACAGACACTTTCAACTCCTTTGGAATTTCTCCTAACTAACAATACATTTTAGAAAAGCACGATCAACTTGTTCAAATTTGAGCTGTTTATGCCCACTGATTTGAAGTTTGATTTTTTTAAAGAAGGACAAGATGCAGCCTTGAGACATCTCAAAGGCAATGACTAAGAAATGGAATTATAGTTTTCCAACCCTTGCATTTCCATGCAGATACTTTGTCTTCAAACCACAAGCTAGAGAGAAAACTGCCTAAAAGTCTCATGGTTGTTGGTACTAGAAGCTACTGAGAATTTAACAGAATAACAGGTTTGGAAGGGACCTGGGCAGTGGTGGTATTCAGCCGGTTCGTACCAGTTTGGGTGAACCGGTAGTGGAGATCCCGGGTGGGCCCGTCCACCTGCCCACCCGCCCCGGCACTATGATGTCCTATTTAGCCACGTTTTCGAGGCCGGGTGCATATGAGGAAGGCACGTGCGCGAGCAAAGCGCATGCATGGAAGGCTGGGTGCATGTGCGGAAGTGCACGCGTGTGCGAAGCAAGAGTGTACGCATGTGGTGAACCTGTGGTAAAAATCTGTGAAACTCACTTCTGGACCTTGGAGGTTTGCTAGTCCAACCCATTGTTCAAGCAGGAGACCCTATACCAGGGGTGAAATGTTCCTGGTTCGGACCGGTTCAGCCGAACTGGTAGCGATGGCGGCTGGTGGTTCGGAGAACCGGTAGTGATCATGGTTTAAGGCTCCGCCCACCCACCTGCTCATCGTTACCTCATGGTTTTAATCAGGAAGTAACCTGTTTTTTACCCTCTGTGAACTTCTGTAAGTCAAGGACTACCTGTATGCAGACTGACATAATAGATCTCACATGGAAGAGTGCGGCATCCAGAAGGATCTGTTTCATAACTTGTGGTGTGTGGGTGAGAGCTGCGGTGGCGCAGTGGTTAGAATGCAGTACTGCAGGCTACTTCTGCAATTTGGCAGTTCGAAGCTCACCAGGCTCAAGGTTGACTCAGCCTTCCATCCTTCCAAAGTCAGTAAAATGAGGACCCAGATCATTGGGGGCAATAATATGCTGACTCTGTAAACCACTTACAGCGGGCTGTAAAAGCACTGTGAAGCAGTATATAAGTCTAATTGCTTATTGTGTGTTGAGCCTGTCCTCTTCAGAATGGGGCTGGGGCCATAAGAGGAGTTGAGTCAAAGCAGAGAGCAGTATTTCTGAGCAAATCACTTCAAGGGAAGGGGAAAATATTTTGTCATTCTGACTAAGCCAGTGGCTCTCAGAAAGAAAGAAAAAAACTGTCATCCATGGAGACAGGTTCCAAAAGAAGATGTATGCTAATTTGTTCTCTTGTCATGAGAGGCCTGAGGTAAATATGATGAAAGAAGGCGAAACCAGCTGGAACGCATCGCTGAGGGAGAGCAGATGGGTTTAATATAAACACAAAAAAGTGAAAGCAAGGCAAGTGACTGATTTCCACTTCCCATATTGAGCACGGACCACACACACAATAAATAGTAAACAGTAAACAAACAGATGTGAGTCATGCAGGAGGAAAGAGCTCAGAGTTGTCCTATCCACTTGTCTCCTAAACGATGAAACAGGAAAACAGCCTGACTAGGTGGCTCAGTGGCTAAGACACTGAGCTTGTTGATCAGAAAGGTCGGCAGTTTGGTGATTTGAATCCCTAGTACAGGTCTCCTGCATGAGCAGGGAGTTGGACTAGATGACCTCCGAGGTCCCTTCCAACTCTGTTACTGTTAGGATGGGACTTGCCTAGGTCCACAGTTTTTTTTTTAAAAAAAAATCTTCTGGAGAAGAATGGCTGTTCAGAAACAAAACCATAATAGTTACTTGTCTCCTTGGAAGTAGCAATCTATCCAGGGCGGGCTGCTCCAGTTTCGTCTGGGTTCGGGCGATCCTCTAGTGAAGATTCTGTGCGGTTCAGCAAACTCCCAAATCCCCCACTTCTGGCTGGCGCTGCCCACTCCCAGGAGTCTCCACGCGGCCCGTTTTGGATACCAGGTAAGTGCACCGAGGCTCGGGGAGGGTGAAAAACGGGCCTCTCGGAGGCTCTGGAAGGCCGGAAATGGGCCCATTTCTGGCTTCTGGAGGGCCTCCAGAGCCAGGGGAGGCCATTTGCGCCCTCCCAGAGGTTCGAGGAAACCCTCCGGGCCCGTTTCCAGCCCCCCACCAAGCCATACCCACAGAACCAGTAGTAACAAATTTTACATTTCACCACTGCTTTGGAACCGTTGCAGCCTCCCCATGGTCATGGGGTCAAAATTCAGGTGTTTGGCGATGAGTATGTTGCCCTTTATGACATTGGCAGCATCCTGGGGTCATGTGATTGTTATTTATTACCTTCCCAGCTGGTTACCAGCAAGCAAAGTCAAAGGGAAGCCAGATTCACTTAATGACCACATGATTCACTTCAAATTCTGAATCCCAGTTGTGATTGTAAGTGGACAACTACCTGTAATATCATCATGCAAGTGAGTGTGAGGTTTGGTGCCAGTTTATGTTGTAGCTTGCCCTGCCAGTTATGGTGGGGGTGTGGTTTTTCTCCTTGGTAGTTCCTTCACTAAGGTATTGTTTTCTGCTTCTTTACCTGGTGTTAATCCCTACTTATCTGTTGGCTGCTGGAGGGGATGCGTTCTGGTCTTTTTGTTTCCTTCTTCGCTTTTTTATTATCTTTTTTGAATGATATGTAACTGTGTTGCTTTCCCATGCATCTATTGATGGCTGATTTGCCAAGCTTCCAGGAATTCCCTGGTGTTTTGGATAAGTTTAGGAAGCTCCCAGTTTCCCAGCGGTGGTTAAGTCTATCCATGTGTTGTGAGTTTAAAGAGTTTTTATCTTGTCTTCTGACTGCTTGTTGGAGTTCATGGATAAACTCTGCTAGTTTTCTACTTGTTTGTCCTACATACCATGTTTTCCCCAAAATAAGACCCTGACTTATATTTTTTTGAACCCTCAAATAAGCGCTTGGCTTATTTTCAGGGAGGTCTTATTATTTTGGGGCGTGTGGAACAAGATGGGGCTCCTCTTGCCATTTTACCTGATTTCCAGCTCTGCTTTTAAATATTTTTGGGGAGGGCTTATTTTCGGGGGGAGGCTTATTTTAGCACATGCACTCAAAAGCCCGATTGGGCTTATTATCAGGGGATGTCTTATTTTCCAGGAAACAGGGTAGTGGCTGTAGCAGTCCTTATACTAATGTTGCAGATGACTCCAAAATGGCCCTTCTATGAAGTAGCTAAACGACATTAATCCAAAGCAGAAAATTAACAAATGGCTGTCCAATCTCTTAAAATCTTCCAGTAATAGAGCACCCACAACTTCTGGAAACCAACCATTCCACTGATGAATTGTTCTCAATGTCATTTAAACTTAAATTATTTCTTCTGAACTATTTTTGTCCCTCTAAAAATGAGAGCCATAATCTCTGAATTTCACAGCTGTGAACCCATCTGATAGCCGTCAGCAAGATGTTTTGTTTTCCCAGCTCCAGAGGCAAAAGAATGCTTATCGTCATGTATATAGAAATGTGCTATCTAAACCATGATGATAATGACAGCCTCTCAGGAATGTCCTCAGGGAGGTAAATAAGTCAAAATGGCCACCAGAGCTACACAATTGAAACCTGAGTCCCCTTTCTATGACTAGGAACCAGGCTTTGATTGAGGCCTGCCATCTTGACTAATTTGTCCCTGAAGAGATTGGACCAGTGGTGAAATCTGAACCTGTTTACTACCGGTTCGCTAGCTGAGCATGCGCGCTGCGTGCGCCCATGCACAGTGTGCAACATGCACCGAATGTGAGGTGCACACACATGCGCGCAGTGCACACCAAAATGAGGCATGGGGTAAGTAGAACAGCGCGTGTGTGGGGGGGTGTGATCAGCTGTGGCGCGTGATCTTTATTTTTACTTTTAAAAGCATTTTTTTTTGCAACCTAAATAGGTTGTAAAAAAATGCTTTTAAAAGTAAAAAAAAGAGTCTGACAATCAGGCAGCTCAGCTGGGATCATCAGAGCCTTTTGTTTTACATTTTAAAAGCGTTTTTTAAAAGAAGTGGCAAGCGGGCGACCCAGCGATTGTGTGGGCATGGGCGGGGCAGGGATTTTTGCTACCAGTTCTCCGAACCACCTGCTGCCATCACTACCGGATCTGCCGATCCAGTCCGAACCAGGAGCATTTCACCCCTGGATTGGACAGTCATTTGTCTAGATTGGTATAGATCAATGATGGCTAACCTTTTTGCCGTCGCGTGCCAAAAGCGGGGGGGAGCACAGGGGGGTCACACGCGTGCGTGCCCACGCCCATAATTCAATGCACCCTGCCCCCCGTGCATTCAAATACGACCCCCCATGTGCGACCCCCGCTTTTGGAATGCAATGGCACAGTGGGTCTGGTAGGCCCATTTTTCACCCTCCCCAGGCTCCAGAGGCTTTCTTGAACCATTCAATGGTTCAACCTTGAACCATTCAGAATCAAATTCCTGGAGTGAGTGGTGAATTAGCCTTCAGTACTGCATTCTTAACCACTGAGCTACCAGGACTCTTAAGTGAAATCTGATTCAATAGCAGTAATTGTGAGAGGGTTCTTAGAATCCAGGTAGACAATCACTTAAATAGGAGCCAGCAATATGTGGCAGCTGCCAAAAAAGCCAACATGATCTTAGGCTGCATTAACCGATGGATAGAATCAAGATCACATGAAGACGAGCCTGGATAGCTCTGCAGACAAGGCACTGTAATTTAACACCAGCTGTCTGCAATTAAAGTAAGTTCGAATCTTGCCAGGCTCAAGGTTGACTCAGCCTTCCATCCTTTCTAAGGTAGGTAAAATGAAGACCCAGATTATGGGGGCAATAAGCTGACTTTGTATAAATATACAAAAGTATGAAGGCTATTGCTTAACACACTATAAGCCACCCTGAGTCTCTGGAGAAGGGCGGCATATAAATCAAATTAAAAGAAAAAAAAAGTACAAATACTGCTTTATAAAGCCTTAGTAAGACCACACTTGGAATACCACATCGAGTTTTGGTCACCATATTACAAAAAAGATGTTGAGACTCTGGAAAGAGTGCAGAGAAGAGCAATAAGAATGATTAGGGGGCTGGAGGCTAAAATTGCAGGAATTGGGAATAATAATAATAATAATAATAATAATAATAATAATAATAATAATAATAATAATAATAATAATAATAATAATTTTATTTATATACCACCCTCCTCCCGAAGGACTCGGGGCAGTGTACAGCCAAAATTAAAAACATAAATATACAATATCATAGTTAAAATTAATTAAAATCATTAAATAGTTTTGGCCGAATTTTAAAACCCAAAGTTAAAACCCAATTTAAAATCATTCAATTAGACAGCCCCGCCTGTCGGAACAGTAGGGTCTTGAGGGCACAGCGAAATCAGAGATGTTACGAATATCTGGGGGCAATTCATTCCAAAGGGCAGGGGAGGCAGAGAAGGCTCTCCTCCTGGGTGTCACCAGCCGGCATAACTTGGTTGACGGCACCCTGAGGAGTCCCTCTCTGTGGGAGCGAACTGGTCGGTGGGAAGCTGTTGGTGGCAGAAGGCGGTCCCGTAGATAAGAGAGAAACCTACAGTTGCTCCCACTTGCCATATTAGCAGAACCATATTAAAATAGGTAAAGGTAAAGGTTCCCCTCGCACATATGTGCTAGTCGTTCCCAACTCTAGGGGGCGGTGCTCATCTCTATTTCAAAGCCGAAGAGCCAGCGCTGTCTGCAGACGTCTCTGTGGTCATGTGGCCGGCATGACTAAATGCCAAAGGTGCACGGAACGCTGTTATCTTCCCACCAAAGGTGGTCCCTATTTTTCTACTTGCATTTTTTATGTGCTTTCAAACTGCTAGATTGGTAGAAGCTGGGACAAGTAACAGGAGCTCACCCATTACGCGGCACTAGGGACTCGAACTGCTGAACTGCCGACCTTTCAATCGCCAAGCTCAGCATCTTAGCCACTGAGCCACCATGTCCCCTAAATATTAAAATAGACCATCTCAAAATAGACTATTAGGCCTGCTAGATGTAAACCTTACCCAACTGGCAGTGAATTCCTCAGGACAGAGGCGACAAAAACGTGATTTATCTTCCTTCCTGCTTGCCTGCATACATGGCCATATTCACATGAATACCCATTGCCAGCATCCTAATTATGAACATTTTTGGCTGATTGCCATCTGCACATACATTCAAGTTATTATTAATATTTCAGGTCAACATGCCCAGTTTACTTTTGAAAAGACATATGTTCATAAACCGATGCGTTTGCGTTCCTTTATAGGAGTGGTAAACTATTCAGCTGACGGTTAGTAGTAGGCTATTAAGAGCAGTCTACTAATAGCAGAATATTTTCTCCAGCAGAGGAGAAAAACATAGTCTCCTCAAACAAAGGTTATCTCTTAATCAAGTCCCTTCTCCTGCTCCATTGACTTGGAGGAATTAAGAACAGGTGAAGGAAGGACTGAAAGTTTACTGATAATATCAAAATGCACCAACAAATGCAAAAAAAAAAAAAATAGTTGTCGGTTTCTTTAACAACAGCTCTGTTTTCATCTAATTTGGTCAGAGTCAAAACACAGGTCTTGCCAAGTGTAGCAGCCTGGCCCAGTTCAAACAGTCATTAAAATGACTCTGTTTGAATTACAAACTGGAACGCGGAGAGACGACGGTGCCTAGAATTATCTCTTATATCAATTTCGGCTTGTCCTCTGTCATGGTATTTTAACAGCCTACCATAAAATCTCTATAGTCCATTTGCTGTATGAAATTTGATCCCCATTTTTGGACTGCTCCAGAGACCTCTGTAAATTGCATTCTAGTCCAACCTCCTGCTCAAAGAGGAGACCTTGTATTATTCCAGAAAAGTAGCTGTCCAGTCTCTTCTTAAAAGCCTCCAGTGTTTCTAAAAGTAAATATATGAATTAAGTAATATTAGGCCAGTTATGACCTTCCCCGAAATCCTCATTTGTGTCAGTTTACAAAGGCTGAGTTACTGTAAAAGGTCTAAAAATACAGATAGAAGTTAGGGTTTATGAGAAAACAGGGGTGAAATCCAGCATGTTCTGACAGGTTTTGGAGAACCAGTAGTTGAAATTTTGAGCAGTTCGGAGAACCGGCAGCGGAAATTTTGAGTAGTTCAGAGAACCGGCAACTATCATGCTGGCTGGCCTCAGAGTGGGGTGGGAATGGAGATTTTGCAATATCCTTCCCCTGGAGTGGGGTGGGAATGGAGATTTTGCAGTATCCTTCCCCTGCCACGCCCACCAAGCCACGCCCACAGAACCGTTAGTAAAAACATTTGGATTTCACCACTGAATAGAATGACTAATATTCAACAACATTTGGGAAAAATGGGTTTGCCAGCAGAAGCACGCAAAGACATTCTGGTATTGTGGTTAAAGCATCAGGTTAGAAGTTGAGCGATCCTGAGTTTTGATCCTCCTTTAGTACCAAAGGTGTTTTTTCAGGAGGCAACTGGACTTCCTTGGTTTTTCTTTTGAAGACGTTTCGCTTCTCACCCAAGAAGCTTCTTCAGCTCTGACAGAATAGTGGGGAATGGAAGGATTTATATTCTCAGTCATCCAGGTTGTCCCAAAGGTGCTTTTTCAGGAGGCAACTGGACTTTCTGGTTTTTTCTTTGAAGATGTTTCATTTCTCATCCAAGAAGCTTCTTTGGGACAACCATGACCAGGAGGACTGAGATCCCACCTTAAACACAAAGCCAGCTGGCTGACCTTGGGCTACTCACTGTTGCTCTCAGCCCTAGGAAGACAACAATGGGAAAACAGTTCCAAAATTATGAAATGTTTTCTTGTTCATTTTAAACCTTATTGGAATGCTGTTGCCCGGAAGTTTTTACAGTGACTTCTTATCTCCTGATCTTTTCCTGATCTCGATGACAGTAATTCTAATCATGGTATCTGGAATTTGGCAGGCCGATTATTACAGGAAACTCTTGAAGTTTATAACATGCATTGCTTTACCAAAGTGTTTCTCAAACTTGGCATTTTAAAGATGCATGGGCTTCAAAAAGAATTCCCCAACCAGGATGCTGCCTCTTAAAATTGCCAAGATTGGGAAACACTGTTTTACCAAATAGTAACCTTGACTTATATGGTAATGCTTAAATATTATAGACTGTTCTTTTCTTGAGGACTAGCAGGATATTTATTTATATAATTTACAAGATGTTCAATTTGGAAAGGTTTATATCAGCTACCTGTATCATATTATGGCTGCTGAGTTAACTACTTGCATCTTAGTAAAAAAAAAAAAAAAATCTTAGAGGTAAAATCCATTCAGCATGGAATTAACCCATATTTGACAGGGGCATTAAAAAGAGGCTAGACTATCATCTATTGGGCATGTAATTCGGTAGTATTGATTTTCTATGTTGGGCAGAAGTTAGACCAGAACAGGGCAGGAGTGAAATCCAGCAGGTTCTGACAGGTTCTGGAGAACCGGTAGCGAAAATTTTGAGCAATTCAGAGAACCGATAGCGGAAATTTTGAGTAGTTCGGAGAACTGGCAAATACCACCTCTGGATGGCCCTAGAGTGGGGTGGGAATGGAGATTTTGCAGTATCCTTCCCCCAGGAGTGGGGTGGAAATGGGGATTTTGCAATATCCTTCTCCTGCCACCCCACCAAGCCACGCCCACCAAGCCACGCCCACAGAACCAGTAGTAAAAAAATTTGGATTTCACCACTGGAACACGAGTCAGCAACCTTAAACACTCAAAGAGCCATAAACGTCCTAACCAGAAGCTCCCATTCAATTCTGGAGCCAACCGGAAGTCCGGTTCCCCCATCATACTCTCCTAGCACAGCATCGTTTTTCCTCTGCTGACTGGAAATCCAGTTCCCCGACATAGAGTCTCCTCCTAGCATGGCATCCTTTTTCCTCTGCCAATTGGAAGTCGGTTCCCCCACCATAGAGTCTCCTCCTAGTGCGGCATCTACCTGTCTTAACTGAAAGTCCTATCAATTGTGGAGCCAACCAGCAACAGGGAGCCACAGCAGAGGGTTGAAAAAGCCACATGCAGCTCCAGAGCCATGGGTTGCTGACCCCTGGATTAGAAGATCTCTACAATTCCTTCCATTCTGTGATTCTATGAAGTTTCCGTTGATTGGATAACAATAATTTTACAATTTTATAATTTATTGTATTGCAATAATTAGACCTCTATGTTACCAATATGTCAGTGGTGGGTTTCAAATTTACTACCAGTTCTGTGGGTGTGGCTTGGTGGGTGTGGCATAGCTTGGTGGGCATCGCTTGGTGGGCATGGCAGGGGGAGGATACTGTAAAATCTCCATTCCCTCCACAATCCAGCGGAAGGTTACTGCAAAATCCCCAGTTCTGCCTGATCAGCTGGGACTCGGGAGGCAGGGAATAGATGATGGTGGGGCCAGTCAGAATTTTTACTACCGGTTCTCCGAACTACTCAAAATTTCTGCTACCGGTTCTCCAGAACTGGTCAGAACCTGCTGAAACCCATCTCTGCAAGATGTGCACCAAAGTTTTATAGAAAGTCACTGGCAGGAAAATCATTGGAACTGTTGAATCTGTCCCAAATAATGCACATACTTGAATAATTTCTCCCTAAATTTCTCTTTTCAAAGGCCATTATTAAAAAAACCCAGTATAAAATGGCAACCAGTACAATAGAGAACAACATTTTCTTTGGAGTAGCAGGGGGGAGATGGCTGAAGGCAACACCAGCTATTAAGAAATTTTCTGATCAGTTTCAGAAATCATCCAAAATTCAGAGACCCTTCCGCCCAAAATGACTTTCTCGTAAACCCTAATTTCTATCCGTATTTTTAGACCTTTTACAGTGACTCAGCCTTTGTAAACTGACACAAATGAGGATTTCGGGGAAGGTCATAACTGGCCTAATATTACTTAATTCATATATTTACTTTTAGAAATAAGACTGGGAGGGAGCCTTGCTACGGATGAGGAAAACAGAGGAAATACCTGGAAAGATATCCTGCCTTATCTTAAATGCATGATTGCTAAAACCAGGAAATACTTCTTGTTCCACGACTTCCATTTTTTTTATAGTCTGTCCACTCATTAAGGGGTCATTTATTGTCTTCTTGAGGACAGAGTTTAATTTTTAAAATAATAGTAAAAACTTTGGCAATGAAATCCGGTTTACTGTGCTACACAATGCGCTGCAGTGAACATAGAATAATAATAAGAGTTGGAATTAACCGGTGGAACATCTTGCCTCTAGAAGTTGTGGGTGCTCCAACACTGGAGGCTTTTAAGAAGAGACTGGACAGCCACTTGTCTGGAATGATACAAGGTCTCCTCCTTGAGCAGGAGGTTGGGCTAGAAGACCTCCAAGGTCCCTTCCAACTCTGTAATTCTGTTAATACTTTTTTTTAAATATACATTGCAAAATTCAGCTTTGGAATGTGCTACCATGAGATATGATGCCTGCTTCCATCTTGACTGGCTTTAAAAAAAAGGGTTGGACCAATTTATGGAAGTCAAGGGGATTAATGGCTATTAGCCTTGATGGCGATGTGATTGCCTCTGTGGCCATCTGCTGGAAGACGAGTGGGCTTCTTTGTGCGGATGGTTGGGCATTGTGAGAATGACTGTTGGACTAGATGGGCCAGGAATCCCATCCAGCAGGATACTGCTAATATTTTTATTAGAGAACCTTGGAAAGCATTGGTCTATACTCCCTTAGTGGCATACCGCATTGGGATACATGCAGTAGTGGGATTCAGCCGGTTTGGGCCAATTTGAGTAAACTGATTGTTAAATTGCTGGCTGGTCCCACCCCTCACCTGCCCTTCCCGGAGTCCCTATGCACCCTGTTTTGGCTCCCAGGTAAGTGCAGGGAGGCCTGCTAGGCCCAAAAGGGGGCACGGGAGGGTGTGGCGCAGGCCCACCCCGGCCCATTTTTGCTACCAGGAGGCTTCAGGGAGGCTTACTAGACCCAAAACAGGGTGTGGATGGGGTGCTGCATGCCCCCCCAGCCCATTTTTGCTCCCAGGGGGGTGCAGGAGGCCGAGTGTTGCCTGTCACACTCCCTGGCCATGCCCACCATGGCCACGCCCACCCAGCCAGTCATTAGGGCAGAGAACCGATTGTTAAATTATTTGAATCCCACCACTGGCTATATGGGTGGGAGACTTTACTCACTTTAGCTAGAAATAGTAACATATGAATTTAGGACTTTCCACCCAAGCTTTATTTATTTATCAAACTTGTACGCCACCTATCGTGCCGAAGTCAGCTCTTATTAATGAGCTGCAGTTCTACTTACCATGTGCTCCAGTGGTGAAATCCAATTTTTTTTACTACTGGTTTTGTGGGTGTGGCGTGGCTTGGTAGGAGTGGTTTCGTGGGTGTGGCAGGAGAAGGATACTGCAAAATATCCATTCCCACCCCATTCCAGGGGAAGGATACTGCAAAATCTCCATTCCCACCCCACTCCAGAGGGAAGGATATTGCAAAATCTCCATTCCCACCCCACTCTAGGGCCAGCCAGAGGTGATATTTGCCAGTTCTCTGAACTGCTCAAAATTTCCGCTACCGGTTCTCCAGAACCTGTCAGAACCTGCTGGATTTCACCCCTGATGTGCTCTCTCCTAATCAAAAATAACATCACCAAATTAAATACCTCATGGATATTCTCATCCATGATGAAAGAAGCAATGGAAGAAACAAGAAACATTGGATGGAAACTAATCAAGGAGAGAAGCAACCTGGAATTAAGGAGAAAGTCCTGAACAGTGATAACAATCAACCTGTGGAACAGCTTGTCTTCAGAAGTTGTGGATTAGGGTCTTCTGTTTGAGCAGAGGACTGGACTAAAAGACCTCCAAGATCCTTTCCAGATTCTATTCTGTTCTGTTCTGTTCTGTTCTGTTCTGTTCTGTTCTGTTCTGTTCTGTTCTATTCTGAAATATAGCATATGGGATAAGTAACATGGGCCCTTGGTCTAATCATGCAGAAATTGTTCTTTTATGCTTAAATTGACTGTTCCTGCTCAATTGAATGGTTATGTAGATATATTCAAGGCAGTATGGAAGAACTGATGATTTAACACTGCTGTAGATAAATAGATGTCAACCTTTCTATCAGCAGAAAGGTTGGTTTTTAATATATGCTGAAGACAGCTGACATTGTATAGGCAACATTTCTCGGATCATAGTCATCACATTGATTGAGAAGCCTAGTAAAACGTTATACATCACTGGGTTATGAGAATGTGCATTAAATGGATATATAAAAAAAACACACACACACAATGAAGCCTCACAATTTCCACATGTCAGAAAAGTGTGCGGACCGGTTATTATTCTTTCTATCTACAGTTTCAAACAAAAGGAGGATAAATTAGTGCTGAAAGAAAATGCAATGGATGCAGTTCTGCTTTGGGTCAAAAGTATGATAGCACTAAGGTGTAAAATTCTCTCCTTCCAACCTACAGTATTGTATGTACTCAAAGTACATAAATATCTCAGGGGCTGCCACAAAGAAGAGGGGGTCAGCCTATTCTCCAAAGCATCTGAAGGCAGGACAAGAAGCAATGGATGGAAACTAATCAAGGAGAGAAGCAACCTAGAACTAAGGAAAAATTTCCTGAAAGTGAGAACAATTAATCAGTGGAACAACTTGCCTCCAGAAGTTGTGAATGCTCCAACACTGGAAGTTTTAGGGAAGAGACTGGACAGCTATTTGTCTGAAATGGTCTAGGGTTGGACTAAAAGACCTCCAAGGTCCCTTCCAACTCTGTTATTTTGTAATTTTAATGCTATTCTGTTAGTCTGTTGTTAGGTATTCACGTATATGGACAAAGCATCTTTAGTGTGCTCCTTTTAAAATAATTGATAAATAATAATATTAAAAAAATAAGTTCTCCAATATTCTAAACAAAACACTGAGGAATTGGCTTTGGTCTTTGCACAGAGCACAATTCAGATTAACAATATTCCAAACCAGTCCCATTACATGAAACGTTTCAAATCCAGTTTAGAGATCCGTCAGGTAAGACGTGATCTGTTTAGCGTATAAATAAATTGTCTAGCCTGGGAATGACAAACATGAAATGTTAACAAGTGTATAAAAGCCAAATATCTATGGTGGATCTTGAAGTGTGTGTTTTAGGTGCATATACACACCCACCCACCACACACACACGATTTGGGGAAAGAGAAAAGAGAACAAACTTTGGAAAGGAATCAAAGCGAAGGAATGTTTTTTATGGACCAAAAGCAGGAAGTTCCTATCCAGACTTTTAATGACTTACTAGCCCCTTTACAAGCATGAATGGAGTCTTTGAAATATAACAGGCAGAGGGAAAAAATAAAAAATCTGTTGGTGTTAAATAGCTGTTGTGTCAAATATCTGAAAAGCATGCTTGTCATGGTTACTTTCTCATCCCCAATTTCTCTCGAAATATAATTCATATCATCGCAGAGGAAGTTTTTCTTCAGATGTAACTTTCAAGTAATTCCATGGCATTGCCAAAAGCTCAGACAGAATTATCAACATTTCCTTTATAGTTTATACCTATACTTTGAAGAGGACAAATATCTGGGGGAGGGAATTATCAAGCAGGGTGAAATGCATGAGGGACATAGGCAAGCTGAAAGGGACAAGATAGGAAGATGGTAATAGAGAGTTTAAATGGAGCCCGGATGGGAGAAAACTCAGTTGATGTCTGAGATCCTTGGGACATTTCTCAGGAGAAGGAACCCTGGCATTTCCTTCACTGTTTTTTGACGTTTCTGTTTTTCCCTCTCTTTTTGTTTCTTATTTTTATTTTATCCTTTCATTTATTCTACTTTCTTCTCACTTGTTTCATCCCTTTTCTCTTTTCTGAAGTCACTCTTTTAAAAGTCATGCTATCCCTTTGCCTTTCATTTCCCCTTCCCCTTTTCATATATTTTCCTTCCTTCCTTCCTTCCTTCCTTCCTTCCTTCCTTCCTTCCTTCCTTCCTTCTTCCTTCCTCTCCCTCTCCCTCTCCCTCCCCCTTTATTCCTTCCTCCCACCCCATCCCTCCCCACCCCCTTTCTTCCTTCCTCCCTCCCCTCCTCCCCCTTTTTCCTTCCTTTTTCCCTCCCTCCCCTTTTCTTTTCTTTCTTTCTTTCTTTCTTTCTTTCTTTCTTTCTTTCTTTCTTTCTTTCTTTCTTCCTTCCTTCCTTCCTTCCTTCCTTCCTTCCTTCCTTCCTTCCTTCCTCCCACCTTTCCACCCTCCTCCCCCTTCCTTCCTTCCTACCATCCCTCCCCTCCTTCCTTCCCTCCCTCCCCTCCCCTCCCCACCCCCTTCCTTCCTTCCTCCCTCCCCTCCTCTCTCCCTCCCTCCCCTCCACCCCCTTTTTCTTTCCTTCATTCCTTCCTCCCTCCCTCCCTCCCCTTTCTTTCTTTCGTCTTTCCTTCCGTCCTCCCTTCCTCCCCTCCCTCCCTCCTCCCCTCCCCTTCCCAAGCATCTGAATTTTGATCACATGACCATGGGTGTGTTGCAACAGTTGTGTGAAAAACAGTTATAAGTCACTATTTGCAGTGCCATTGTCGGTTCGAACAGTCACTAAATGAACTGTTGAGGACTACTTTAAAATGCTTATTTTCTTACCTTAAGTTATTCATGGAGACACCTAGTTTCTGGAGATGCTTTCTAGGGGTTGCAGACCACAGTGGAGATGAAAAATATCTACTTGGGGACCTTTATTTTATGGATGTCCAAACCCACAAACATAGCACACCCTTCAATATATTTTAAACCAAAGTACTTTAAAAGTAGAGTTCGACCTAAGAAGTAAGATCACCACCCAAATACTTTCAAACACGCTGATTAAATGGGTTTGACAGTTTGCCTAAGTCAATTCAGCTCTCTTTCCTTTCGTTTCCTTTCCACCTCTGCCGATAATAATATAAACAGATAATAAAGAATTTAAAAATGTGGCTAAATTTATCGGGCTTAGAACTAGACCTACTTCCTCCGATCTATTGCAGATACTATCTCTATTATGCTCTCCTTCTCCCAAATCCTATTTTTGTATTGTTTTTATCAAAGGGATCTGAAGTTATGTGGCAACAAGCAAATGGTTTTTGGTAAGTTTGAGCATTCTCCTAAATACGAGGGTGTGGAACCGATCGATCCAGTTTCCCAACTGGTTCTTCTCCTTATCGGCAGTGTTTGAAATAAAAACCCAAAATGGCACACTCTCCTGCCCGCTATCACTCCCACAAAAGAAATAAATAAATGGCAAATCCTGACATTTTGGACAGCACACATTTTTTCTACTAAACATAACAGACCAGACACCATCAGAATGTTTCTGTTTATTACATGGCAAAACCTGGCTTTGTTGAGCCTATAGTAAACAAATTACTTCAGCAAGAGACCGTTTCTTTGTTTGTTGTAGTAGTGAATCTGGTTTTATTATTGCTCATCACAAGTGTTGTTGAACTTTGGAAAACTACAGTTCTCTCTGTACAGTTATCTGTTTTGATGTACTTAATGAAGTTTGTGGACAACTAACTGTAATGCTTAAACCCAAAACAGTGGAACTTGTTTTTAAAAATAAAAATGTACTATATCTCTTCAGCCCACCCTGAGATTAACTCATTTTTGGTAATCTCCTGACCTAAACCATATTTTGCCCTAGGGAATAAATCTACTCAGGTCATCTTTGTATACACACTTACCCATGGTTAATCTAATCATAGTTAGG
Source organism: Pituophis catenifer annectens (assembly GCF_029215685.1). Lineage (NCBI taxonomy): Eukaryota > Metazoa > Chordata > Lepidosauria > Squamata > Colubridae > Pituophis > Pituophis catenifer. The sequence goes on along the minus strand of NW_027256883.1, from coordinate 14,016,239 downwards.
TTAATCATAGTTAGGTTAACTGCTATCATGTCACGACAGGTGACATGATAGCAGTGTTCCAATATTTGCGGGGCTGCCACAAAGAAGACGGGGGTCAACCTATTCTCCAAAGCACCTGAGGGCAGGACAAGAAGCAATGGGTGGAAACTAATCAAGGAGAGAAGCAACTTCGAACTAAGGAGAAATTTCCTGACAGTGAGAACAATTAATCAGTGGAATGACTTCATTTCAGAAGTTTGGAGTGCTCCAACACTGGAGGCTTTTAAGAAGAGACTAGACAACTATTTGTGTACAATAGAATATGGTCTCATGCTTGAGCTGGGGGTTGGACTAGAAGACCTCCAAGGTCCCTTCCAACTCTGTTATTCTATATATATCCTACTCACCTTCCTCTTCCTATTTTCCCCACAACAACAACTCTGTGAGGTGTGTTGGGGGAAGGGAGAGAGAGAGAGAGAGAGAGAGACTGACTGGCCTAAGATCACTCAGCTGGCTTTCATGGTTAAGGTGGGACTAGAACTCACCATCTCCTGGTGATTGGCCCAAAATCATCCAGTTGGCTTTTATGGTTAAGGCGGGACTAGAACTGACTATCTCCTGGTGATTGGCCCAAAATCACCCAGTTGGCTTTTATAGTTAAGGCGGGACTAGAACTCACCATCTCCTGGTGATTGGCCCAAAATCATCCAGTTGGCTTTTATGGTTAAGGCGGGACTAGAACTGACTATCTCCTGGTGATTGGCCCAAAATCACCCAGTTGGCTTTTATAGTTAAGGTGGGACTAGAACTCACCATCTCCTGGTGATTGGCCCAAAATCATCCAGTTGGCTTTTATGGTTAAGGCGGGACTAGAACTGACTATCTCCTGGTGATTGGCCCAAAATCACCCAGTTGGCTTTTATAGTTAAGGCGGGACTAGAACTCACCATCTCCTGGTGATTGGCCCAAAATCATCCAGTTGGCTTTTATGGTTAAAGCGGGACTAGAACTCACCATCTCCTGGTGATTGGCCCAAAATCACCCAGCTGGCTTTCATGGCTAAGGCGGAATTTGAACCCACAGTCTCTTGCTTTCTAGTCCAGTGCCTTAACCTCTAGACCAAACTGGCATTTATAAGTCCTTCCAACTGCAATCCAATACACACTTCCTTGGGAGTAAATCCCATTCAGTTTAACGGAACTTATTTCAGCCTGGATTTCTATAGGATTACAAGGTTCCAGTGAGATATGCATGATATTTCCATTTTGCATTTTTATCCAATTAGGTTTAGGAGGCAGGTGAGTAACTGTAAGTTAGGTTTCTTTTCTTAATGAAATGCTGTCATTTTCTGTGGTGTTTTTAATTTGTTAGCTTTCAATTTCCTTACCCAAGCTAGCTGCCTGGAATGAATGAAGGGGTCAGGCAGGAAGTAAAGAAATAATAGGCGGCCCAAACCACAGTGTGAAAGCATAACCGGGGCGCCACTTTCTTGAATGACATTGAAACATAGATTTTTACTGATATAAATGGGACTTCAACAAGAGAGTTCAACTACAGGTTTAGTGGATGAGATACGAATCCATTCACATTTAAAGTAGACCTTTAGATATGTCCTTAAAGACTCACCAAGTTCAGCTTCAACCTTCTCTTGTTATCCCTGAAACCGCCATGCTAACACCTCATTTATTGTTTGGGCCAAGCACCAAAGACTCTGAGTTCTAATCCTTCCCTTAGGCATGAAAACCAGCTGGGTGACTTTGAGCCAATCACCAGGTGACTGTGAGTTCTAGTGAAAACAGGTTGGGTGACTTTGGGGTAATGACCAGGTGACTGTGACTTCTAGTGAAAACCAGCTGGGTGACTTTGAGCCAATCACCAGGTGACTGTGAGTTCTAATGAAAACAGGTTGGGTGACTTTGGGGTAATGACCAGGTGACTGTGACTTCTAGTGAAAACCAGCTGGGTGACTTTGAGCCAATCACCAGGTGACTGTGAGTTCTAGTGAAAACAGGTTGGGTGACTTTGGGGTAATGACCAGGTGACTGTGAGTTCTAGTGAAAACCAGCTGGGTGACTTTGAGCCAATCACCAGGTGACTGTGAGTTCTAATGAAAACAGGCTGGGTGACTTTGGGGTAATGACCAGGAGACTGTCTATGGCAGGAGTGTCATAGCCAGTGGGCTGGATACGTCATGTGCTGGCCCCTCCCCTCCCAGTTTAACGAAGGGGGGAAAAGTCCCAATACATCACGTGACACCATTGTGACGACGTGAGTTTGATACTCCTGGTCTAGGGAGATTCTCAATCATCCAGGTCATGGTTGTCCCAAAGAGGCTTACAGCAATAAAATTTTCATCTGCAAGAAAACAGCCAAGCTCGGAGAGGACCAAGAAGCCCTCAGAATTCAAACCATAACATAAGGACTAGGGATGACATGATAGAAGTGTTCCAATATCTCAGGGGCTGCCACAAAGAAGAGGGAGTCAAGCTATTCTCCAAAGCACCTGAGGATAGGACAAGAAGCAATGGGTGGAAACTAAGAAAGCAGCGGGATCATAACCGGAGAGATTATTTTGATGTGCTAGATTATTGTAAAGTGTAGGAGCATGGTGGCTCGCATGGTTAGGATGCTGGGTTGACAATTGACAAGCCTGTATTTGAATCCCGAGTGCTGCCATGGGAAGGGATGAGCTCCCGTCCTTCACTCAAGCTCCTGCTGAGAACATAAAAGGAGCTCCCAACTGGGCATCCTCTGGGCAATGATATCTCAGGGGTTACCACACAGAAGAGGGAGCCAAGCTATTCTCCAAAGTACCTGAAGGCAGGACAAGAAAGCAATGGATGGAAACTAATCAAGGAGAGAAGCAACTTTGAACTAAGCCTCTCCATTTTAGATCATTGCCTTCTTTGGGAGATTAGAATATGGATCCTAGACATTGATTGCACTAACCAAGATGGAAGCTAATCAAGGAGAGAAGCAACCTAGAACTAAGGAGAAATTTCCTGTCAGTGAGAACAATTAATTAATGGAACAACTTGCCTCCAGAAGTTGGGTGTGTTCCATCACTGGAAGTTTTTTTAGAAGAGACTGGACAACCATTTGTCTGAGATGGTGTAGGGTTTCCTACTTGAGCAGGGGGTTGGACTAGAAGACCTCCAAGGTCCCTTCCAAATCTGTTATTCTGTAATTCTAATGCTATCATGATACCTTGTCATTCCTTGGTACAATGACTAATGTGATACTAGATTATTTTCATTTAGTGAGAGTGAATGTGTGTTGCCAGAATGATTGGTAAATTCTGCATGATTAACAGATGACAAAGCTAAGCATCTTGTAAGAGTCTGTTACTACAACTTGAAGCATACTCCCAATGATTGCAGGAGGATTTACTCTTTGGTAAACTATGGATTGCATGATATCTAAGACAATAATAATAATAATAAAAAACACCTCAAGAGTGCCTCCTTTTTAATCCATTGTGTTAGGATATGGTTTGAGCCTAACAAGTTGTCCAGGCAATATATGTGTTCTGTGACTTTAATATGAATATGTATTGTGTGACTTTAAAGTTTTACTGCTGATTCATTGTAATGCTGAGTCATGCCGTAATTAGTTGTGAACGTATTTAAGAAAGGTACTGTAACATATTCAGTTGATGATGAAGCTGATATGATATGCTACCAGAGTATGATATGCTACCATTGAGAGGAGTTGCTATCAGTAATCATCGTTTGATGGATCTGCTACCATCGTGGTTTGTGAACCAGAGTGAGTTTGTTATTCTAACCAACTACTGTTTGTGTGGTAAGAAGATTTTGTATCACTGGACTGATTTAACTGGCAAAGACTTGGATTGATTTAAAGACTATGAGATTGTTTTTTCACTATAAAGTAAGCTTTTGATAAACCAGTTTTCATATCTCTTATTCATTGCTCTCAGCAATGTTTCTCTGTGCTCTACACTCTGCTGGTTGGTAACACAACAACAATATCCTTAACACATTGGAAAATTGATTTCAATCCCTAACCCTCTCATCATCCCTCTCTTGTGTTTCCAACGTGTCTCTTGTAAATCCAGCCCTTTATAACCTCTGTGGCTAAGCTATGTACTAATTCTGGTTTAATTGCACTATACTCACAAGGAGGCCATAAAGAAGCTGCCACACATTTCCTAACGGAGCAAATTTAAAAAAAAAAATGACAAGAAGCTACACAAATCATGCTCCCACAAAGGATATTTCCCTTGCTACTTGTAACATGCACACTTGCTAGCAAGCTTATTTGATTCTGGAGCAGACAAAGCAATGATTGTCTAATTGTCCCAACTCTATGGACTAATTTCTCCATGCAGAAGAAAGGAATTTCTCCATAACATCCGTTCAGCAAATTAAATGAGAAATTTAGCCTTTCTGCATATGTTGCAAAGCTGTACCTAGATGTCAGGTTATGTGTATTTTAGCCTTCCGTGGTGCCTTCTCAATGTTATCTTGCTAACTGAGATAGCTTGGAATTATAGTGAAATAAATTCAGAGGATGCCAGGTCATAGAAAGATGGTTTGTTATCATAAAGCTTGACTAAAAGGGATGTGATGCTCCCAAATCAGTGCCATTATTATAGCTCATTCTACCATAAAAGTGAAGCAGTCTATCTATAAAGAGAGATACAACCTAGAAGTAAGAAGAAATTTTCTAACAGTGAGAACAATTCATCAAAAACAAAACAAAACCCAATGTCATCAAAAAAGCACAACAAAGAATGTTCTTTCTGTGCCAACTCAGGAAGCTCAAATTGCCCAAGGTGCTCCTGATCCAGTTCTACAGAGGAATTATTGAGTCTGTCATCTGCACCTCTATAACTGTCTGGTTGGTTCTGCAACCCAACAAGACAGACACAGACTTCAGAGGATAATTAGAACTGCAGAAAAAAATAATGGCTACCAACCTGCCTTCCATTGAGGACCTGTATACTGCACGAGTCAAAAAGAGGGCTGTAAAAATATTTACAGTCCCTTCGCATCCTGGACATAAACTGTTTCAACTCCTACCCTCAAAACGACGCTATTGAGTACTGCACACCAGAACAACTAGACACAAGAACGCCATCCCTCTGCTAAACAAATAATTCCCTCAAAACTGTCAAACTATTCACTAAGTCTGCATTACTATTAATCTTCTCATCCTTCCTATCACTCACTTATGACTGTATGACTGTAATCTTGTTGCTGGTATCCTTAAGATTTATATTGACTGTTTCCTAATATGATTTGATTGCTTATTTGTTCCCCATGACTATCATTAAGTGTTGTACCTTATGATTCTTGATTGATGTATCTTTTCTTTTATGTACACCGAGAGCATATGCACCAAGACAAATTTCTTGTATGTCCAATCACACTTGGCCAATAAAGAATTCTATTCTATCAGTGGAATAACTTGCCTCCCAGAGTTGTGGGTGCTCCATCACTGGAGGTTTTCAAAAATGGACTGGACAGCCATTTGACTGGAATGGAATAAAGTATGAGTTATAAGGTAGGGGTGTTAAACTTGTGTCGTGATGGCGTCGTCACATGACGTATCACAACTTTTCCCCCCCTTTGCTAAACCTGGCATGGCCAACATGTTGATGCATCCAGCCTTCAGGCTGCGAGTTTGACAGCCCTGGTATAAGGTATAATAGAATGATATAATTCAAGCAGACTTCCAGCTCTATGATTCTGGATCAGAGGTCGGCAATCTTAAACATTCAAAGAGCCATTTGGATCCGTTTCCCACAGAAAAGAAAACACCGGGAGCCACAAAACCCTTCCCAAGCCTGACTATTTCCTAGCAGCCACAAAACCAACATATGTAGTTGAATTAAATGTTCTGTTTTCTTCTGAAACTTTTCTTTTCTTGGATTTATCCATGGTTGGCCTACTGGGGTCAAAAAGCTCAATAAATTGTGTGCCAACGGGTGTCGCACATTGGTAGGTGTGACACATATTTTGAGTGACGGAGCTGCAGCAGAGGGATGAAAGAGCCACATGTGGCTCCAGAGCTGCGTGTTGCTGGCCCCTATTCTAGATACTATGTTCTATGGAGGTTGTGGATTCTCCATCTCTGGAGGCTTTTAAGAAGAGGCTGGACAACCACACCTTATGGATTTCTCTTTGAACTCTTAACATTGCATGATTTCTCTGTTCTATCCCTTCTGGCTAAGTCCACACAACTGGAGAATAGATGCAGATGACCATACAGTGACACCAAAGAGACACCGACAGCAGATCCGTAAGTCTAGGGATCAACAGTGGGCTTGCTAAAGTATCCATCAATACCAGCCAGGTTCGTAACATGAAGAGTGCTTGGTGCTCTCTGAGCTTGCTCGTTTTCTTGCAGATGTTTCATTTCCCAAATTAGGTAACTTCATCAGTGCTAGTTTGGGTAATGAAATGTCTGCAAGAAAACAAGCAAGCTCAGAGACCACCAAGGACTCCTCATGACAGTCCTGAGCTACAAATATTCTCCTTTACTAGGTTCGTAACAGTCTTAAGTTTCCAATGGAAAAGAACTGAGAAATAAAGATAACCTTAATTTGGATCTATACTATTCAGAAAACCTGGAAAAGAAGCATTTGTGGAAAAATTGAAACAACAGCCAATAGGGTCCAATTGCACTGTGTCCCCTTCTTTAATTAGAAAGCATTTTATTGAAATCTGCTTTCCATTTTTTAGCTCTATTAACAAAGCCTTTCATAACCTTCAGCTAAACAAATGTCTTTCAGAGTAGAATTATTTAATGTGAAAGTTTTTAATTTATGTATTTCTGTCGCGCAGATCGTGTGTGCGTTTCCCAGTTGTTTTCATTTTGTTGCTTGGTTTTTCCCCCCCCTTCTTTTTATTACGTATTTCTTCATTTTCAGTGTTATGCTAATGTTCTGTTTGTTTCAATAAAGAGGCAATTATCCACGCAGGCACACACAAACTCTTCCTTGAAAGTGTTCAGATTTCAAATAAATTGGAGGATTTCAACCATGAAAACTTTTGCGCACCTCTCAACATCTGTATCTTTGAATCTTTACTTCCTTGGGGCGACTTTATTTCTACTATCAGGGAAGAAAGAGTGCCAAATCCTTCCTTGACTAAACCTCAATCCTCAACATGTATCCTTGAGGATAAGCAGCAAGATCAAAATCTTCCTGCTATATATTGGATATTTCCAATCAGAAATCTAATGATTAAAGAAAGCTCCCCAAATACGACAAGCCTTCTGAAGTTAAATCAATGATTCCTTTATTAGGAGCGCCAGCAGCCTCGGCACAAAGTTTCTCTCTCACTGCAGACTAACAAGTCTGTCCAGCAGGGAGATAGAATAGAATAACAGAGTTGGAAGGGACCTTGGAGGTCTTCTAGTCCAACCCCCTGCTTAGGCAGGAAACCCTACACCACTTCAGACAAATGGTTATCCAACATCTTCTTAAAAACTTCCAGTGTTACAGCATTCACAACTTCTGGACGCAAGTTGTTCCACTGATTAATTGTTCTCACTGTCAGGAAATTCCTCCTTAGTTCTAAGTTGCTTCTCTCCTTGATTAGTTTCCTCTCTTCATCTCCTTGATTAGATGAATAATTATCTGCCACATCTATTCCAGTGGTGGGTTGCTACCGGTTCGCCCCGGTTCAGGCAAACCGGTAGCAGCAGCGGCGGGATGCTCGTCCCACCTGCCTGGATGTCATCAAATACGATTTGCACATACGCAGAAGCTTCTGCACATGTGCAAATGTGGTGCACGTGTGAGCGAAGCGAGTGCACGTGTGTGAGTGAAGCGGTAGCAAAGGTAAGTGAAGCCCACCCCTGATTTATTCATCTCCACCCCTGACTTTTACTCCCAGAGCTAGGATGAGGCTTTGCTAGCAGCGATGGCTCTTCTGTCCCAAGGATCGGCCCATAGATTTCCACTGCTCTCCTCTCCTCTGACTTCTGTGCATCTACACATGTTCCTCCTCTTCTTCATCAGCCACCTCCAGATTTCAGGGCTGTTGACTCTCCATCTGAGGGCTGATGGATGGTGTTGAATAGCGGGCACAGAAAGGACACAGGACACAGGACTTCAGTAACAGCTCTTTATTAGCTCCAGTACAGCAATGGATTGCCTAGCCGCGGCAGCCCCTTTTAAAGGGAGCTGTCCGCGGCTTCAGCCATTGACATTCTTCTAAATCTCCCGCTCTCTTTACTCACTTCTAATTGGTCCATTTGAATAGTCATTCAATACTCAACAGATGGTACAGGCTCTGCCTCTGTTTCTCTCTCTCTCTCTGACAGCTCCATTCCCCCTTCCCCCTTGGAGCTCTCAGGTTGCCTTGATGCTGGCTCCCACGCATCCTCCTCCTCTGATTCGGCTCTTGGAGGGGCTGACAGGCAACAACTGAATGTCCTTTACCTGATCTATATGGAAGTGGGGAATATATTAAAAGATAATCCTCCATATACAGTCATTCGTTCAGTAACCATTCAACATTATAACGGCACTGAAAAAAATGTGACTTACCACTGCTCCTCATACTTATGACCATTGCGGCACCCCCTACGATCATATGATCAAAATTCAGGTGCTTGGCAACCAGAATGCATTTACAATGGTTTCAGCATCCCGGGGTCATGTGATCTTCATTTGCTACCTTCCCAGATGGTTTCTCAAAAGAAAAGTCAATGGGGAAAGATGGGTTCCCTTAAGACCACCTGATTCACTTAACAACCGTGGCAAAAAAAAAAAAAGATTGTAAAAAGATGGGTGTGACTCTCTCAACATCTTACTTAGCAATGAAAATTCTACTCTCAGTGGTCAGGAAAACTTGAGAACTGCCTGCAACTGGATATTTGTGATCTTGAGACCTCAGATTAGGAGAAAACCTTTCTACTAAAAGTCCCAGGGGAAGTGATACACAGGACCACAAGCATGGTTTCTGTAAACATCAAATCCATTAAATTTGTTTGCTTCTGTAGATATTGAATTTATGATGATGGTATTTTATGATTACGATCGTGATTTATCACTTGTTGCTCGTACCGTGTTTCTCCTTGAAAAGAAGCCCTATCACATTTTTGAGCACATGCAATCAAATTAAGCCCCACTCACAAAGTTAGTCCTAATTAAGACCCTGGAGTGCAGGGGGGTGGGGTGAGGCACACAGGTAAAAAATAAGCTAGGGTGTCGATGGGGGGGGTGGAGCTGCCCTACTTACCAGGCCTTGCGCACTCCGACACCTGCCTCGCCTTCTTCTGCAGCCGCTTGCCACCACTCGCACGCATCGCCCTGGCCTCCATTTTGCCTTCAGATGCTTGCCGGCATCTATTACCTGCAGCTGATAACAGAGCTCTGGATCATTCCGGAGCTCTATTATCAGCTGCAGATGTCTTCCGACAAGAAATAAAGGTGAAACAGAGGCCGGGGCAATGCATGTGAGTGGTGGCAAGCGGCCGCAGAAGAAGTGGGCCAGCAGCGGGCTCCTGCTGGGCGGGGTTGTCGGTGCCACCGCCACGAGGTGAGTCAATAATTAGAACCCTCCAAAAAAGAAAGCCTAGCTGTTTCTTCAGGGGCCAAAAGAAAATAAGACCTGGCCTTCTTTTTGGAGAAATACGGTATGTACACTGAGAGCTTATGCACCGGAGACAAATTCCATGTGTGTCCAATCTCACTTGGTCAATAAAGAGTAAAGAATTCTATTCTACTCTAGAATGATTTGCTTTTCCCTGTCTTTCTTTCCCAGTGCCAGCACTTATGAATCAGCACCAAACAGGTCACAGCAGTTCTCCTGCCTCCAACCTTCAGTTTGTCCTCCTTGCTACCTGGCAACACCTTTGTCAAAAGCTCATGGCAGCAAAACCAGCCTCAGCGACGTCAAACCCAGGTGTTAAAAGATTAAATCCTCTGTAGGCGTCTGAATGCCCTTTAGCTACCAAAGCCTGGGAAACAGACTGTTCTTTCGGATACCGATTTCAAGTCTGCACAGCTTCAGGTCATTACATAATATGAACTTATGGGAACAAAATGTAAATTGGAAAGGGGAGGAGAGGAGAGGAGAGGGGAGGGGAGGAGAGAGGGAAGAGGGGAGGAAAATTGGGATGTTCCCACTAAGAATTGCAGGGGGAATAATCTCAATCCTATCCTGCCGAAGGTAAATATCAGCTTTATTTCTGAAGAGCACTCCGTGATTCTGAATTGGTTCTGGAAAAGTTGTTTTGGGTTCTTCTTTTAAAATAGGTTTAAGTCTTTCCATAACTCTTGGTTAGAGAAGTCAACAAGCCTCATTGTACAACTTCTACTCAGAAGACCCTCTTCAATTGACAAAATATGGTGACATCAGCATATGATGTAAGCATAGTAAAGAAAGAGGCTTGGTATTCTTAGGAAAATCCTTCTTCTTGCTATAATTCCTAGAAATAGTAGTCAACTTCAACATGAAAAGATGCTATCTTTGGACATGGGATGATGTCCCCCAGTCCAGCATGGATCCATTGTCAAGCTGTCAAGGTCCTGAGCTAGTTGTTGCTATTATTGGCACTTTACTTGTCATCTCGGAGCAATCAAGCTGTGTGGCAGAAGAGTGAAGTTTTTGTCCCTTAATATTCTCTCTTTTGATACCTGCAGACAAAGGATATGCCAGGAAAAAAAAAACAGTGAATGCAAATGGAGATCAGGGTGGGAGCAAGGAAGATGGTGAAGTAATGAAAATGGTCCCTTGGTGGAATACATAAAGAGAACTTTTCTGAAAGACGTATAAAAACCTACATTTTGCACAGGCAGATGACACTTATGCATTATAGAAGACCATTGAAGTCCTTAAATGGTCTTCTCCTTCTCCTTCTCCTTCTCCTTCTCCTTCTCCTTCTCCTTCTCCTTCTCCTTCTCCTTCTCCTTCTCCTTCTCCTTCTCCTTCTTCTTCTTCCTCCTCCTCCTCTTGACACTTATGCATTATAGAAGACCATTGAAGTCCTTAAATTGTCTTCTTCTTCTTCTTCTTCTTCTTCTTCTTCTTCTTCTTCTTCTTCTTCCTCTTCCTCTTCCTCTTCCTCTTCCTCTTCTTCTTCCTCCTCCTCCTCCTCCTCCTCCTCCTCCTCCTCCTCCTCCTCCTCCTCCTCCTCCTCCTCCTCCTCCTCCTCCTCCTCCTCCTCCTCCTCTTCTTCTTCTTCTTCTTCTTCTTCTTCTTCTTCTTCTTCTTCTTCTTCTTCTTCTTCTTCTTCTTCTTCTTCTTCTTCTTCTTCCTCTTCCTCCTTCTCCTTCTCCTCCTCCTCTTCTTCCACCTCTTCCTCCTCCTCTTCTTCCACCTCTTCCTCCTCCTCTTCTTCCTCCTCCTCCTCCTCCTCCTCCTCCTCCTCCTCCTCCTCCTCCTCCTCCTCCTCCTCCTCCTCTTCTTCTTCTTCTTCTTCTTCTTCTTCTTCTTCTTCTTCTTCTTCTTCTTCTTTCTTCCTCTTCCTCTTCCTCTTCCTCTTCCTCCTCCTCCTCCTCTTCCTCCTCCTCCATCCTTCTCCCTCCTCCTCCTCCTCCTCCTCCTCCTCCAGTAGCGCACTACAGCTGCCCAAACACTAATACGGTCCTAGATTGCATCAAACAGAGGACTCAGGCAGACTGGACAACCATTTGTCTGGAATGATACGGTTGGACTAGAAGACCTCTAAGGTCTCTTCTTCCCACCCTATTATTTTATGTTCTAAATAGCTCTGCTAATGATATCATTTGGTCATGGCTTTCCCTCGGGGCAACCTCGTGATTGGTTCCTCCTGGCTCTATTCTCACCAAAGACATACACACTTCTGATTACTAAGTCACCACACCCTTGGAGTGAAGCTGCTTGCTGAGTTGCTGGAGGCAATAGAGAAGCTAAGCTTTCTCCTCCACCACCACCCCTCCTGCCCCCTTTTCAAAAGAAGCATTTCCCGTAAGGTTCAAGTTGCCAATGTGCGCTGGAAACCAACCAAATCTGTTACCTGTTTTAAATGATTTGCGTGTTAGAAGTTGGAACAGTGGAAAAGACAGAGGAATTTTCATTTTTTGCTGAGCGGCGCAAGATCTTCTCCCCTTCTTCCACCACTCACCAGATAGCTAATTCTTAGGAATCAGCAAAAAAAAAAAAAAATTGGCCTCTGCTGAGATGTTTCTTTAGGGATATATACAAGTTGGTGGTTTCCCTTTGAAATAGGTTGTCTCCTGTAGGAGGAAAAACCTGGCCCGTGACTCAGGAGCGCGTAATGTGGAAAAGGAACAAGAGCTTTGATAATTAAAATATAATCACAAAGATAATTAGATGTGCCATAACAAGAATGCCAAACAAAAGGGATCCCAAATTTTATGCAGTTTCACAATCAAATTCCTCTCTTCGCCAAAATCTGATTTTAATGTTAAAACAGTAGAGTTTTGTTGTCATCTTCGCAAGGAATATGCAGGTAGTTTTCTACTTAGAAGCATTCCTTTGGTGATTGTTCGACGTTACAATGGCACTGAAAAAATCTGACTTACGACCAGTGGTGGGATTCAAATAATTTAACAACCGGTTCTCTGCCCTAATGACTGGCTGGGTGGGTGTGGCCATGGTGGGCGTGGCAGAGGGGTGTCACAGGCAGTACTCAGCCTCCTGCACTCCCCCTGGGAGCAAAAACAGGCCGTGGGGGGATGTACTGCCCCAGTGCCCCGTTTTGGGCCCAGGAGGCCTCTCTGCACTTACCTGGGAGCCAAAATGGGGTGCGTGGGGACTCCTGGAAGGGCAGGGCAGGGAGGGGAGGGGCAGGGAGGGGAGGGCCAGCCAATAAGCAATTTAATTACTCGAACCGGTCCGAACCGGTCTGAACCGGCTGAATCCCACCACTGCTTATGACTGTTTTTCACACTTTCAACCACTGCAGCCTCCCTGTGGTCACATAATCTAATTTTAGATGCTTGGCAACGGGCATGTACTTATGACAGTTGCAGTGTCCCCAGGGTCATGTGACTACTTTTTGCGACCTTCCGGCAAGCAAAGCCGATGGGGAAGCCACATTCACTTACCAATTGTGTTAATAACTTAACAAGTGCCATGATTCTCCGAACAACTGTGGCAAGAAAGGTGGTAAAATGGAGCAAAACTCACTTAGCGACTATCTTGCTTAGCAACAGAAATTTTGGGCTCCATTGTGGTCATAATTCAAGGACTCCCTGTATCCTCTCTTAAAGTCTTTAAGCCAGTGGTGAAATCCAATTTTTTAAAATTACTGGTTCTGTGGGCGTGGCTTGGTGGGCGTGGCTTGATGGGCATGGCAAGGGAAGGATACTGCAAAATCTCCATTCCCACCCCACTCCAGGTGAAGGATACTGCAAAATCCCCATTCCCACCCCACTCTGGGGCTAGCCAGAGGTGGTATTTGCTGGTTCGCCGAACTGCTCAAAATTTCCTCTACCGGTTCTCTAGAACCTGTCAGAACCTGCTGGATTTCACCCCTGCTTTAAGCCCATTAAGAAAATTGTAGCAATTTCTCATATATTTGGATGACGTCTTGCCTTGCCAGCTTCTACAAATACCCTAAAATCATTATTTGTCACTAGCATCTTTGCTTCCTAACCAAAATCCGGAAAGGGAAGATCTGAGAAGAATGTATTTTACTTCAAGTTATGTCCAAACAAAGTAGCGTTATAAAATAAAAAGAAAGAGAGAAAGAATTAGCATACACAAAATGTAGATTTAAGTAGCCTGTCTGAGATAAATTGATGAAAATGAAAGCATGATCATTCACGTAAAAAAACAACAACAACCCACAAGCATTTTACCTTAACAGATATCTAAATCGTAGGAGCAGAAGCATGCACATATAAGTGAATATATTTCTACTGCCTTCGGCAGATTCTTTTAAATAATTTTATTTTAAAAAGTCTTTGAAAGAATCTGCCGAAGATAGTGGTTTGATTTTTTATTGAGCCTCTGAATGTTGATCCACTCGTCTCCCTTTCACCTCCACAATTGTAAAGTGGGATATAGAAGATACTTTATTACAGTAAAGGATGTTCATAGAATGTCTACCATACTCATTTCTTGACCTGACCCACCCCAAAGGGCTAACATAACCAGATCCAGTCCTCCAATAGTAGTTTGATGGACCCTGAAGCAATCCAGGATCAATCCAATCTGACTTAGTGATAAGAAGCAAGACAGAAAGTAAAAAATAGAAGCTTTGTTTTCTCTGTGAGATTTGCAACTTGCATCATGTCGGTTGTGAGAAATAGGAGAGAAGTCAAGATTACAGGTGGTCCTCGACTTACGACCACAATTGAGCCTCAAATTTATGTTGTTAAGTGAGTTTTGCCCAGGGGTGGTATTCATTTACTTTCCCTACTGGTTCGCACACCAGTCGCTCACACACGCTTTTCTCGCACACACCCCGTCCACGCATGCGCCCGGCCTTCCACGCATGTGCTTTGCTGGTGTGCGCGCCTTCCATACATGCACCCAGCCTCAAAAACATGCCTAAATAGGATGGCATAGAGCTGGGGTGGGCCCACCTGCAATTTCCGCTACCAGTTCGGGCAAACCGGTCCAAGCCGGCTGAATACCGCCTCTGAGTTTTCCCCCATTTGTACAACCTTGTTGCCCTAGTTGTTAAGTGAATCACTGCAGTCAGTAGTGGGTTGCCCCCGGTTTGGACCAGTTCGCAAGAACCAGTAGTAAAACCGGCGGGAGGCCCCGCCCACCGCCCCGGATGTCATCATTGGCGATCTGCGCATGCGCGATCCCACTGCGAACTGATAGTAAAGGTAAATATACAAAAGTATGAAGGCTATTGCTTAACGCATTGTAAGCCGCCCTGAGTCTCCGGAGAAGGGCGGCATATAAATCAAATTAAAAAAAAAAAAATAGAAGCCACCCCTGACTGCAGTTGATAAGTAGGTAACCCAGTTGCTTCCCCATTGTCAGAAAGTTGCAAAAAGTGCTCACATGACCTTGGGACACAGCAAAGGTCATAAGTATGAACCAGTTGCCAAACATCTGAATTTTGATCACACGATCACGGGGGTGCTTCAAAGGTCGTAACTGTGAAGAACGGTCATAAGTCCCTTTTTTCAGTGCCGCTGTAACTTTGAACGGTCCACTAAATGAACTGTCGTAAGTCAGGTCACAACCAACAGAGAAGAGGAGTTTTCTTTTCTCTAATATATTAAGAATACTTGCAAACAAACCCACCGAAGGAAAGAGGAAAACTGCAGCTGATGAAGACAAAGAACAAGGCGACTAGACTCTTGATATATTAACAGTGACGATATTAAAAAAAAAAAAAGTTTAATCCGATGAGGTTGACATAATGAATGGCGGAGGAGATAAATGAATGAGGATGGATGAAGCTGTGGGGTTGAAAAATGATCGGAAATATAGGTTTGGGGAGGAAAAGGAAGGGATGTGGGAGGAGAGGAAATGAATTAGCTGAGGGATTTGATAGACACAAAAGAGGCCGATCCAAAATGCTGCGATTAGGAAGAATGATCACGGTCTGATTCTGAGTCATTTGGCTTAGAAGACAAATCTGTCGACAATTAAAAATTCCCCTCCTCTTCCTAATTTATACAAGCGGTTTAAAAATGCTTTTCTTTCTTTAATGGCAGGCACCGTTTACTGTCTCCCGGAGTTCTGGAAAAACTGATTAGTTCAATAGTTTAAAAGGTGCCCCCTTTTGCACTATACCAGCCCAGTATCTGTTTTTTTTAAAAAAATATATATATATAAACAATGTTGTGCTTCAAGATTAGACGGCCTAGAGACATTTGAACATAGATCTTTTTAACATTTATATTTTATTGGGTTCTACTAATCTAGTTGAAATGTTAATATGTACTGCTAGACCACGTATGCTATGCCATATGCTAAATAAATACATCTAAAATCTAGCTTGCAACTATTTGTTATGCCTCATCCTGAATTACCCTGATCAACTCAAATATTCGACTCTTAGTAGATCTCAGGATCAGCCTCAGTTTCCAGGAGTTGGTGTTGATAGGTAGAGAGATGTCCAAGCTATTTGGACAAAGGTTGTTTGTATGTACATTGAGAGCTTATGCACCAGAGACAAATTCCTTGTGATGTTGATGATGAAGATGAGGAGGAGGAAGAGGAAGAGGGGGAGGAGGAGGAGAGGAGGGGGAGGAGGAAGAGGAAAAAGAAGAAGAAGAAGAAGAAGAGGAAGAAGAGGAGGAGGAGGAAGGAGAAGAGGAAGAGGAGGAAGAAGAAGAGGAGGAAGAGGAAGAAGAAGAAGAGGAAGAAGAGGAAGAGGAGGAGGAAGAGGTGGAAGAAGAGGAGGAAGAGGAGGAGGAAGGGGAAGGAGAAGAAGAAGAAGAGGAGGAGGAAGAAGAAGAGGAGGAAGAGGAAGGAGAAGAAGGAGAGGAGGAGGAGGAGGAAGAGGAGGAGGAAGGGGAAGGAGAAGAAGAAGAGGAGGAGGAGGAAGAAGAAGAGGAGGAAGAGGAAGGAGAAGAAGGAGAGGAGGAGGAGGAGGAAGAAGAAGAGGAAGGAGAAGAGGAGGAAGAAGAAGAGGAAGGAGAAGAGGAGGAGGAGGAGGAGGAGCCAGTGCATCAGCTCTGGAGACCATCTCAGTGGAAACAACAGAGACTATTGGTGGCTCTCACAAAAGTGAATTTGAGAGTTGGTGAAGCAGAAACAAGGGCAGCGCCGTGCCTCTTATCACCATTCAAAATAATTAACTTAGTTCTGAATTATACTTTAATTAATTTATTTCCCCCAGAGTTTTGCAGGCAAGGTAAATTATTCATTTTAGCAGACATTGTTCAATGTAATCTATATTTAATTGCTTGGAAATATTGTTACTCATCTGAAGAAAATTCGCGCTGAAATTGAAAGGTGTGTGTGTGTGGGGGGGGGGGAACCCCTGAAAAATGTTTCATTTGGAGGAAGGAGTTTTAGAGAAGCAAGTTATCCCGTCTTCCATAACACACTTACAAGCCTTAACTATGAATTATATTTCCGATCCAAACGCATGACTTTGTGAAAGACCACAACATCCCCTCGTTTTCAGAGTTTGAAAGAGCTGCTCATATCAATGCCACTTTTATTTTAAAAGAAAGAAAGAAAGAAACTTGCATTTCCATGTGTCTAAATATTTTTCTGGTCAAATTAGCAGCAGTTTTGATGCCTGCCAATGGAAATTACCCAATAAGACAATTGACAGTAATGAATTCTTCATGTGGGTACACGAAGTGGCTACAACTGGCTAATAAATAATGCAGCAGTCTAATGTAAAGCATCTTTTGTTTTTTTGTTCTTTCTATCTTTCCTAACCTCCTTAGCTTTCCCTCTCCTGTGTTATCCATCAGAAAAAAAAAACAACACTTTTCACTGCCAATAAGGAAAGAACTCACCCTATAATGAATGGCAAGACAAATGAGGTATTATTATTTTTCTATCTTTATTTTTATTCCCTATTTGAAAATGTGTAGCAGGCTGATATTTTGATGTTCTATAAAAGTCCATTGATGATTCAAAATCACCTGGTTTTGTGCAGATCCAGGTGTGCACAGGTGTCACCTCTCCTATTGTTTCCTGATTGCTTATTTGTTCCTTATGACTATCATTAAGTGTTGTACCTTATGTTTCTTGATGAAGGTATCTTTTCTTTTATGTACACTGAGAGCATA
Organism: Pituophis catenifer annectens; assembly: GCF_029215685.1. Taxonomy (NCBI): domain Eukaryota; kingdom Metazoa; phylum Chordata; class Lepidosauria; order Squamata; family Colubridae; genus Pituophis; species Pituophis catenifer. The sequence goes on along the minus strand of NW_027256883.1, from coordinate 13,998,625 downwards.
TGCACCAGAGATGGGTTTCAGCAGGTTCTGACCAGTTCTGGAGAACCGGTAGCGGAAATTTTGAGTAGTTCGGAGAACCGGTAAATACCACCTCTGACTGGCCCCGCCTCTATCTATTATTTGCCTCCCAAGTCCCAGCTGATCGGGAAGAAATGGGGATTTTGCAGTAACCTTCCCCTAGATTGGGGAGGGAATGGAGATTTTACAGTATCCTTCCCCTGCACACCTACCAAGCCATGCCCACCAAGCCATGCCATGCCATGCCCACCAAACCATGCCCACAGAACCGGTAGTAAAAAAATTTGAAACCCACCACTGATATGCACCAAGACAAATTCCTTGTGTGTCCAATCACACTTGGCCAATAAAAAATTCTATTCTATTCTATTCTATTCTATTCTATTCTATTCTATTCTATTCTATTCTATTCTATTCTATTCTATTCTACGGGAGCTGCATTGGTTGCCAATTTGCTTCCGGGTGCATTTCTTTTTTATATATTTTTTATTTTCTTTTAATACAAACATTTCATCTTTCATTAAACAGTGTGCTGTCTGAGTACATATTTTTGTGTCATAACAATTAAAATTTACCACCATATTCATTATTTGACTCTATTCTTGTATTACTACTTAACATACCTACTATTATAACATTTCTCTTCTTAACTTATTTGCCTTTATAATATATTACTTTCATATATATTCTCTAACCACTGATAGAATAACTCCCATATATTGTAATAATCAATGGTGGGATTCAACTAATTTAACAACCGGTTCTCTGCCCTAATGATTTCTTCCAAAAAACAGTTCACCAAACTGCTCAGAAATTTAACAACCAGTTCTCCCGAAGTGGTGCAAACTGGCTGAATCCCACCATTGGTAATAATCAGATTCTTCCTTTCCTTTAATCGCAAGTGTTAATCTATTCATTTCTGCACATTCTAATATTTTCTTAATCACATTTTCATCCGTAGGGATCTCTTCACTTTTCCAATTTTGTGCAAATACAACTCTAGCTCCAATTATTACATGAATAATCAATTATACATTTTCTTTTTTGTAAGCTTCTGGTGGAATCCCCAACAGGAATAGTTCTGGTTTTAAATCGACATGTTGCTGTGTCATCTTCTCCAACCACATACGGATTTTTGCTCAATATTTTTTTTGCTTCTACACAGGTCCACCACATATGATAATACGACTCCGGTATCTGATGGCATTTCCAACATGTAGCTGATTTGTCTTTAAACATTTCTGCCAATCTTTCTGATGACAAATGCCATCTATAAAACATCTTGTATAAATTTTCCTTGGAGGTCTTCCAGATGCATTTCAAGGTGCTGGTTGTCACCTTCAAAGCATTTTGTGGCTTGGGACCAGGTTATCTGAAGGACCATCTCTTCCCAGTTACATCCACCCCGCTCGCTAGATTGGGGAAACAAGGAATAGCAATTGGAATACCACTTAGATTTATATACTGCTTCATAGTGCTTTACTGCCCTGTCTAAGTGGTTTACAGAGTCAGCATATTGCCCCCAACAATCAGGATCCTCACTTTTCCAACCTCAGAAGAATGGAAGGCTGAGTCAACCCTGAGCTGGTCAGAATCGAACTGCTGGCAGTTGGCAGAATTAGCCTGCAGTATTGCATTCTAACCACTGTGCCACCACAGTTCTATGTTGCAGGTCCATTTCCCTAAGGAAGTACATCTGACAGGATCCAGAAGAAAAGCTTTCTCACTGGTGGCTTCCTCCCTTTGGGACATCCTCCTCCTGGAGTTTAGACTGGCCTTCACTTTGATAATCTTTCACAAAAGTGAGTATAAATTCTCTAAATAAATATATAAATGGTGAGTCAACGTCTGAATTCTCCAATGTGGGGGTCATGATCCTCAGATGGTCCTTAAGGTTTATGGACCTCAATGATTACAAACAAATATATATATTTTTAAAAAGCATCTGCTTCCAGCATCATTTATACTGTATGTTAAAGCGCTCCATGGCATTGGACCTGGATACCTTCGAGACCGTCTTCTGCCACCCGTAGCCTCCCACCGGCCAGTTCGCTCCCACAGAGAGGGTCTCCTCAGGGTCCCATCGGCCAAATTATGTCGGCTGGTGACACCCAGGGGGAGGGCCTTCTCTGTGGGAGCCCCTGCCCTTTGGAATGATCTGCCCCCGGAAATTCGTAAAATCTCTGATCTCCGTGTATTTCGCTGTGCCCTCAAAACCTTGTTGTTCCGCCAGGCTGGGCTATCAATGTAAAGATTTTAATTGGTTTTAAATGGGATTTTAAATTTGGGGTTTTATAAATTGGGCCTATTATTTAATAATTTTAATTATTTTTAAATTTTGTCTGTCTTTGTGCTTTTAATCAGGCTGTACACCGCCCTGAGTCCTTCGGGAGAAGGGCGATATAGAAATAAAATTAATAAATAAATAAATAATGTCTACCATGGATATGGAATCCATCCATTTAAATGTCTATTGTGGAAAATAAAAATAGTAAGCAGTGGTGTGCTTGGAAAGGTACACAATTTTCCAGAAAAACAACTAATCAGCAGGAGTAGGGAGTATCATGGGAATTAGGGAATCAGGAAGTCTCCTGGTAAATCCATGTTTTTTGATGGCTCATGTCAGGAATCTTAAATAGTTTGGATAGCCCAGCCTTTGAAAGCTGGTTGTTAAAAGATGGTTAGGGAGGAGTGAATAATGGGTTGTAATTCAGTGTTGTGTACACCTTCCGCTTAAACACTTAACCCAATATTTCCTCAGCGTACAGGAGGATTTAACATTTTAGAAAAGGTCATTTATTTCCATTGGTAGATCGGATGTGTGAAACCTCATGTCAAATTGTCAGGCGGGAAAGACCAGGTCCACATGTGAAGGTCCAATTAAACTGATTTATTGCTAAAACTCCTATGCATACTGTGTTTCTCCAAAAATAAGACCCTGTCTTATATTTTTTTTTGAACCCTGAAATGAGCGCTTGGCCTTATTTTGGAGGAGGCCTTATTATTTTGGGGCGCGTGGAGCAAGATGGGGCTCCTCTTGCCGTCTTACCTGATTTCCAGCTCTGGCTTCCTAACCTTAAGCAGAGGAAATGGTGGGGACCGGCTGTGCATGCGGTTAAATATTTTCAGGGAGGGCTTATTTTCAAGGAAGGGTTTATTTTTGGGAGAGGGCTTATTATCCAGGGAGGTGTTATTTTCGGGAAAACATGGTAGGAATCTTCTCAACTAAAGTTTAGCAACTGTTTGGAATTAGATAAGAGTCAACGGAATTCAACGGAGGTTGGACTTAGTTTTATTTTGTGACTACGTAGGGATTCTAAGCTGATCCCTCTTTTGACTCCGCCCCCAACTTCTGCCACTCCTTTCCCTGCACAAATTGAGCTCAAGGCTAAGGTAACTCAATGTCTGGATTTGGCTTCAGGACACAGTAAATGTTGCATTATTATGAAAATACAGGGTGGATATTTTCTCTGGGTCTTGCATAAAATCATGTAATTCCAAAGACTCATGGAAAGTTGGCTAACGATTTGGCAGTTACTATTACAAAAGGGTATAATGACTTTCAGATAAAGAACAGTACGAAAGATTGAATATCCAATTATTGCATTATTACTGCCAATCGCTGGATGCTTTTTCCTCAAGTTAATCTTTTTTTTCCTCTCCCCTCAGTCTTCGGCATAACCTGTGTATTGATATTCATACAGTGAGTCTCACTTGAAATGTCTAGACTTCATGTCAATACAGTTTCGAGATGGAGGATATTAATAATTCACTTAAAATTATTTAATTTTATTTTAATAAAAAATACCAGGCGTGACAGGGCCAATATACCCTTTTAATAAATTGATACATGTGTAAGCAAGGGTTGATGAAATCATTTAAGCCGTCCATGGTTTTTAAAGAGAACTTATTAAATTGACAGACCTAATGTAACAATGATAATCACCTTGTTAGCCGTAAATCTGTGAAACGGAATTACTCATCTTTCATGATTAGACAGGCTAACTTGTTATAAGAGACCTGCGTGATTTGCAAATCACTAAAGGCAAAGACAACTATCAAGCATAAATGCTCCTAGGATCTGCTGAAGCTACTCTTCCAGCCAGTGGTGGGTTTAAATTTTTTTTACTACCGGTTCTGTGGGTGTGGCTTGGTGGGTGTGGTGTGGCCTGGTGGGCGTGGCTTGGTGGGTGTGGCAGGGGAAGGATACAGTAAAATCTCCATTTCCTCCCAATCAGCTGTGACTCAGGAGGCAGAGAATAGATGGGGACGGGGCCAGTCAGAAATTTTACTACCAGTTCTCTGAACTACTCAAAATTTCCACTACCGTTCTCCAGAACTGGTCAGAACCTGCTGAAACCCACCTCTGCTTCAGCTTAGGAATCACAGCCCCAGGTGCTCCTACTATAGAATAACAAGTTGGAAGTATCCTTGATGGTCTTCTAGCCCAACCTTCTACTCAGACAGGAGACACTATGCCATTCTGGACAAATGGTTGTCCAATCTCTTCTAAAAAGCCTCTAGTGTTGGAGCATCCACAACTTCTGGAGGTAGGTCGTTCCAATGATTAATTGTTCTCACTGTCAGGAAATTTCTCCTTAGTTCTAGGTTGCTTCTCTCCTTGATTAGTTTCCATCCATTGCTTCTTGTCCTGCCTTCAGATGATTTGGAGAATAGCTTGACTCCCTCTTCTTTGTGGCAGCCCCTGAGATATCGGAACACTATTATCATGTCACTCCTAGTCCTTCTTTTCATTAAACTGGACATATTACTGGGACCGCACCCTGAACTACTTCTCCAATTTCTCAGAGAAGTCTTCCTTCGCTGTCTTCTGATTCTTGTCTACTACCACAAAGACTGGTTCAATGGATAATACCTGCCGGTCTATCTGGATCTAGAAGTACCACAAGATCTTAACTTTCTTATTCTCCACAACCTTGTATAGGATCTCTCATCTAGACTTAGGGGTCATGGCCCCATGTGGTCTTACCACCACAAGGACTACTTTGGCCTTTATTTTCCTCTTTAATTCCTCTTTCAGGCCCTGGCACTTCTCCTTCCTGATGTTGCTGTCTCATGGCATTGCTACATCCATCATCACTGCTATCTTTTGATCCTTGTCTACTACCACAGTGTCTGGATGATTTGCCAGGACCTGTCTGTCTGGATCTGGAAGACTCACAGAATCTTGACCTTTTTTATTCTCCATAACCTTCAGTAGAATATCCCTTCTGGACTTGTGAAGGTCTAGACCATACAGTGTGCAGATGTTTCTGTACACCATGCCAGCTATTTGGTTGTGCCATTCAGTACATGTTGTTCCTACCTGTGTAAAATGCATTTTACACCCAGCCACGTGTGTTGGATGTCAGGCCTGGAAGCCATCTTTTTCATTGGATCTTCAGGCCTGCCACATTTACTACTGTGGGAAACTGGAAGGGGGGGTTGTATGGATCCAGGGTGATATATATAGTCATAATAACATTCCTTTCTCAAGAAGTCAAGGACAACTTGCCCTGCACCTGGAGGGCTGGAACTGGGAGGCATCTCCAGTTGGAACGATGTTTGATTGGGCCATTTGATGGACTTACGGGTGTTGATCAGGGACTTGAACTTTTCTTTGGGTGGGGAAAACCTGGAAGCTTTCAGATTTGGGTTTTCCCAGATGTGCCAATATGACATCACTAATAAAACTTTGAGGAACTTTGAGGAAACTCAAGCCTTGGAGATTTCTTTCGTTGGAACCCTGACGCTGGACATGTCTCTGGAGCCTTGAAAAGCATGTGGCAGCTGTGGCTAGGAGGGTCTTTGGGCAGGTTCATTTTATGTATCAGTTGGGAGACTCTTCACTCATGCTCTGATCACCTCACGATTGTATCATTGGGGCTGTCCTTGAAGACTACCTGGAAGCCAGGGTTGGTTGAAAATGGAGCAGCACAAGCAGTAATGGGTGCCTTTCATTGTGCCTAAATTCACAATGCTGCATGAGCTCAGCATTGACTGCCAGTCAGTTTCCAAGTGCAATTTAAGGAGCTTGTTATTACCAAAAAAAGCCCCACATGATAGAAGTTCGTGACATATGAGGGACCCAGAATAGTCCAGTGGATTGAGAGTGTTCCATGTCTCCTCCATTAGCACTGCCATCTTGTAGGGCCTAGAATTTATGCCTTCTCTGTTGTGGTCACACTCTCTGGAACAGTTTCCCATCAGAGTTATGGATAGTGCCTTCAACTCTTGAGGTTCTGGAAATCTTTGAAAAATCTAGCTTTGGTCCCAGGGCTGGAGCTGGTTATTTAGAATATAGAACATAGAATAATAGAGTTGGAAAGGACCTTGGAGGTCTTCTAATCCAACCCCTTCCTTGAGCAGGAAACCCCTACACCATTTCAAACAAATGGTTGTCCAGTCTCTTCTTGAAAATCTCCAGTGATGGAGCATCCACAACTTCTGGAGGCAAGCTGTTCCACTGATTAATTGTTTTACATATCAGGAAATTTCTCCTTTGTCTAAAGCTCCCTTGTCTAAGGCAGGGGTGTCAAACTCAGTTTCATTGAGGGCCACATCAGGGTTGTGTTTGACCTCGGGGGTCTGGGGTGGGCGTGGCCAGGATGGGCGTGGCCAGCTTGATGTCATTTGTGTTGGGGCGCCTGTGGCGGCCTGAGAGCTCTGCCAGCCAAAATAGGCTCCCGAGCTCCATTTTCAGCTGCAACGGCTTCCCGAGCTCCATTTTCACTGGCAGAGGCATTGTAGGTCGGTCCTTCTTTGTTTCCAGGGTGGTTCCATGGGCCAGAACTAAGTAACTCATGGGCTGAATCCGGCCCCAGGCCTTGAGTTGGACACCCCTGTTCTAAAGCTTTGTTTAAGGCTCATTCACTGATTCTGGGTTTTTTTTAATTATTATTATTAGGTCATTTTAGTCTGGGCTGTTTGAATCTTCTATGCCTTCTAAATGCTAAAGTATGGAAACTTTTTAAAGCTTTTGTCTCCTTTGGAAGAGACTATCTTTAGGCTCTTTGCCAGGGATGGTTTTTGCTGGTCTATGTCTGTGTCTAATCCAGAAAGGGAAATTTTTATTTTCCTCTTGTGGTTCAGACTTAAAAACAGAGTTTTATGGCCTAGTACGTTGTGGAAATAGCTTTAATAAGCTTAGCGCTCTGCTCCACAAATAAAAGGGACAATCTGTACATGTGAGCAGATGTTATTTATTTATTTTTATTTTTATTAGTATCCTGCCTTTATTATGTTCACAAATAACTCAATGGAGCAGTGAGCATTTCCAATAAATCTTCCTCCTCCTATTTTTCCTCACAACAAGAAGCATGTGACGTGGGTTAGGTTGGGTGAAAGAGAGTGACTGACCCAAGGTCACCCAATTGGCTTTGCACCTAAAATGGGACTAGAACTCACAGGCTCCTAGTGTTGTGCTCATGTCCAAACCAGTTAGCACAAGTCCTGTAGTAGGATGTCTTCTTGGTTGTATTTCCTTCCACATCAACAGAGTTGTTCTTGAGTGATATTGGGTCAATGGAGCAGTCCTAGTGACCACATAGATAAATATTCAAGAGCTTCAAGAGCGGAGAGATAGCTCTCATCAAGTGGGTGACACTCTAGCTAAAACATTAAAACTTCCCAGTGTGAAAAATAAAATGATATTCACTCCCCTTTCCACTTTCCAATATTGCTTAGAGAGATTCGAACTTCATCTTCACATTGTTCACTTCACATTGTAAACCCTGAGAACATCTGGGGAATGTCATGAGCCAATCACCACTCACCTGATGAGGGATAGCAGAATGAGAAAGAGAAAGAAAGAAAGGAGGAAAGAAAGGAGGAAAGAGAAAGAAAGAAAGAAGAAAAGTGAAAGAAAGGAGGAAAAAAGAAAGAAGGAAAGAAAGAAAGAAAGAAGAAAGGAGGAAAGAATGAAAGAAAAAAGAAAAAAGAGAAAGAAAGAAAGGAGGGAGGGAGGGAGGGGAGGAAGGAAGGGAGAGGGAGGGAGGGAGGGAGGAAGGAAGGAAGAAGAGGAAGGGAGAGAGGAAAATGAAGAAAAGAAGCAAGTAAGAAGGGAGGGACAAAAGAAGGAAGGAGATAGGGGGAAAAGAGGGAGGGAGGGAGGAAGGGAGGGAGGGAGGGAGGGAGGTTCTCCTCTGTCTGGGCTAATGTAGATCTGAGCCATTCCCCACAAAATAGGGGGAAAATAAATGGTTAGCATTCCTCCATCAGTACCAAGTTTTTAGCTCCCATGGTACGGATTTGTATGACCATTTGCAAAAAAAAAAAAAAAATTGAGTGGCGACTATTGAAGGAAAGCCTCCTGACTGCAAAGCTGCCTTTTCTCCCCCATTTGGAAACACGTAGCAACCCGTAAAAAAGACCGCAAATCATTTTTACAGCCAGACGCTTCTCCTAGTAGCTCTGACCATGTTTATATGCGGCTACAGCAGCTGGAATGATGGAGAGGGGAGATAAATCCAGAACGATGCCTACAGAGAGGCACCGGGAAGAGGATGCTGAATGCTGAAAGCGAAAATGAAGGAAGAATTCCTGGCATTGGGAAGAGCTGCTTTAGATGCTTAAAGAAGTGCAGCGTTCAGCGTTCAGAAACAGTTTTGCTCCTGTTTCAGAAAAAAACGAGTACAGAACTGAGAGGCTCAACAGCAATAACTCTGAGAGGGATCTTGGGAGTCCTAGTGGACAATCACTTAAATATGAGCCAGCGGTGTGCAGCAGCAGCCAAAAAAGCCAACACAGTTCTAGGCTGCATTAACAGCAGTGGTGGGTTCCTCCCGGTTCGGCCCGGTTCTCCTGAGCTAGAGGGGCTAGAGGGGAAAAAACTGTTTAAACTCTTGCCACGGGGCTTCAAACGGCTGCCCTACAGCTGATCAGTGTTAAAAGAAAACAAATGAGTAGGCCAGTGCCTGCAAAAATACATGAGTAGACCAGTGCCTGCAAAAATACATGAGTAGATCAGTGCCTGCAAAACCTAGCAGTTCGAAAGCACCTAAAAAATGCAAATAGAAAAATAGGGACCACCTTTGATGGGAAGGTAACAGCGTTCTGTGCACCTTTGGTGTTTAGTCATGCCGGCCACATCACCATGGAGATGTCTTCAGACAGCGTCGTCTCTTCGGTTTTGAAACAGAGATGAGCACCGCCCCCTAGAGTTGGGAACAACTAGCATATATGTGCGAGGGGAACCTTTACCTTTAGTCTAGTGATAAGAAGAACTAGGGGTGACATGATAGCAGTGTTCCAATATTTGAGGGGCTTGCCACAAAGAAGAGGGAGTCAACCTATTCTCGAAAGCACCAGAAAACAGGACAAGAAGCAATGGGTGGAAACTAATCAAGGAGAGAAGCAATCTAGAACTAAGGAGAAATTTCCTAATCGTGAGAACAATTCACCAGTGGAACAACTTGCCTTCAGAAGTTGTGGGTGTTTCATCATTGGGGGGTTTTAAGAAGAGACTGGACAGCCACTTGTCTCGAATGGTATAGGATTTCCTGTTTGAGCAGGGGGTTGGACTAGAGCTGAGCTTGTCGATCAGAAAGGTTGGCAGTTCAGCAGTTCGAATCCCTAGTATAGGTCTCCTGCGTGAGCAGGGGGTTGGACTAGATGACCTCCAAGTTCCCTTCCAACTCTGTTACTCTGTTAAGGACAAGTGGGGAGAATATGGAAGATGTTATGCGAATGTTAGTGGTCGAAGCTGCTTCTGATTTGTAGTGGGCCTGGCAGAATAAAGAATATTCTTGGTGGCTAATCTCAGACAACTACTGTCAGGCAAAGTCATGCCAGTTTCATCTCTATTGTCCTTTTGCTTCTAAATAAAGACATTGTTATTATTCAGGCAGGCTTTTGGCATTTATATCATTTCCCCCCCCCCCCTTAATCCTAATGAATATTGACTGTACGCGTTTTGTGTCTTTTTTTTCTTTATTGATGTGTTCAAAATTAGATTCAAGCTATGGTTAATAATAACTATTTTATATTTAACGTTGCTGCTTTTAGCTACCTTAAGCACAAATGTTGAGCACAATGCTTTGTTCTAACAATGTCACTCTGCATTTCACAGTTCCTATATTGGTCTATGGGGGGGGGGGCGGGAATTGCAAAATACTGTGCATGCTAGGAAAGCATGTTACAAAAATTGATTCACAGACATGCAGCTAAAGACGTGAACACATCTCTTCCTTTCTCCTCTTCCTCCCTCTTTTCCCTTCTTTTCCTTTTCCTCTCACTCCTTCCTCCCTCTTCTTCCTTCTTTTCCTCCTCCTTCCTCTCCTCTCCATCTTCCTCTCCTTCTCCTCCTGCCTACCCTTCCTTCTTCCCCTTCTCCTCCTCCTCCTCTCCTTCCTTTTCCCCTTTTCCCCTTCCCCCCTTCCCATTCCCCTTCCCCTTCTCCTCCTCCCTACTCTTCCCTTTCCCCTCCTCCTCCTCCTCCCCATCCCCCTCTCCTCCTCCTCTTCCTCCTCCCTACCCTGCCAGTGGTGGGATTCAAAACTTTTTACTACTGGTTCTGTGGGCGTAGCTTGGTGGGCGTGGCAGGGGAAGGATACTGTAAAATCTGCATTCCCGCTCCACTCCAGGGGAAGGTTACTGCAAAATCCCCATTTCCTCCCGATCAGCTGGGACTCGGGAGGCAGAGAATAGATGGGGGCGGGGCCAGTCAGAGGTGGTATATACCGGTTCTCCGAACTACTCAAAATTTCCACTCCAGAAACTGGTCAGAACCTGCTGAATACCACCTCTGCTACCCTCCCTACCCTTCCTTCTTCCCCTTCCTCTTCTCCTCTTTCTTTTTCTCCTCCCCCTCTTCCCCCTCGTCCCTATCTTCCTCTCCCCCTCCCCCTTCTCCCCCTCCCCCTTCTCCCCCTCCTCCTCCTGCCTACCCTTCCTCTTCCCCATCTCCTACTCTTCCTTCTTTTCCTTCTCCTGCCCCCCCCTCCTTCTACATGCTCCTCCTTGCAAGCGAGTGAATAAAGTGATGAGGGAATTGAGGAGAATGGAATTATTTTTTTGTTGATGAAACCTAGCCAAAAGCAGGGTTGATCTAATCCCCTTACTCATTTTTTGCACCTTTCTTATTTACCAGTGGATTTTGCCCCAGACTTACAATGTTTGGTGCTTTTTAAAATGTTTAGTAAAAATTTTGTGTACTGGAATTTTGTATACTGGAATTATTCATTTTTCTTACTTGTGGTGGTGGTTTCTATTTATGCACGTATGACATTATTTTACCAGACATTGATGGCAGTTTAACTAAGATCGTCTGCTTCATTCTTTCTGTAGTTCTTTTTTTTTCCCCAAAAAGTGCATACATTTCGATTTCTAAAAATAGCTAATAGGCTTCAGCATTTAAAAACACACACACATATACACCTCATTTTGGAATGTACAAGCAATCCAAGTTATTGTTTTCTGCCTCAGAATACATCAGCTGCTTTCAAATGAAGCAGTTTTGTCTTTTTCAACATTCTCAAGTGAAAGTTTCCATATCAAGGATTGCAAAATCTTAAAATTCACCCTTTCTCAGAAAGGCAGGAATGAAGAAAGTAAAAAATCAAAAATGTTGGTTTTTATTCTGTGGGTTTTGTTTGGCTTGCTTTGCTTGTTCATTTTGTCCCTTTTTCTATAAAAGACACACACGCATACTCGAAAGATTTTGTATGTAGTCGGGCTGTTGTTGTTGTTGTTTTAAAAAAACAACCCATCCTGATATACAGATGGTGTGCCGAATGAAAAGAACCCTCAGTAGATCACACTTGGGATTTGGGTCGTAAAAAAATGTTATTAGGTTTTTCGGGTTGAATGCAGCATCAATGGTACGCGAAGCCTTTTATAAGGCATGAGACAGCAATTTTTGTATGTGAGTAAGAAACTTGCCACAAGGTGTTTTTATATCTTAAATTGCAGTCCGTAATCCCCTTGAGCTGCCTTCTGCAGTCCTCCTCTGTGGACTAGAGGAAGTCATGAATTGGTTTTAGGAAGGAGAACCTGTACCTGTTCTTCCTGTTCTCTTGAGCTAGAAGATGAAAATTTTACTTATTTTATTTACCAAATGTATAAAGCTATCTAATTTGAACCGTGTGATTCTGTGGGGCACACGACAGAAAAGCCGACAACTCCCCCCCCCAATAGCATAAACTCATGATATTCATATAAAATCAAGCATCATAAGATGGTGAGCAAACACAGTGATAAAAGGAACCAAAAGAAGACTCCACTCAGCTGGATTCAAACACCTCTCTGTCTCTCTGTCTCTGTCTCTCTGTTAGAGACAGAGACAGAGAGAGAGAGAGACTGAGAGAGAAAAACAGAGAGAGAGACAGAGAGAGAGAGAGAGACAGACAGACAGACAGAGAAAGAGAGAGATAGAGAGAGACAGAGAGACAGAGAAAGTCAGAGAGAGAGAGAGACAGAGACAGAGAGACAAAGAGACAGACACAGAGAGAGAGAGAGACAGAAAGACAGAGGGACACACAGACACACAGACACACACACAGAGAGACGCACACAGAGAGAAAGAGAGACAGAGAGACAGAGAAAGAGATAGAAAGAAACAGAGAGAAAGAGATAGAGACAGAGACAGAGAGACAGAGACAGAGACAGAAAGACAAAGACAGAGAGACAGACAGAGAGACAGAGAAAGAGATAGAGACAGAGAGAAACAGAGAGAGAGAGACAGAGAGACAGAGAGAGAGACAGAGAGAGAGACAGAGAGACAAAGACAGAGAGAGGCAGAGACAGAGAGACAGAGGGACAGAGAGAGACTGAGAGAGAGAGAAACAGAAAGACAGAGGGACAGACAGACACACAGAAACACACACAGAGAGACACACACACAGAGAAAGAGAGACAGAGAGATAGAGAAAGAGATAGAGAAAGAAACAGAGAGAAAGAGATAGAGACAGACAGAGACAGACAGAGAGAGACAGAGACAGAGACAGAAAGACAGAGACAGAGAGACAGAGAGACAAAGACAGAGAGGCAGAGAGAGAGGCAGAGAGACAGAGACAGAGAGACAGACAGACACACACACACACAGAGAGACAGACAGAGAGAGAAAGAGACAGAGACAGAGAGAGACAGAGAGAGAGACAGAGACAGAGAGAGAGACAGAGACAGAGACAGAGAGACAAAGAGACAGAGGGACAGAGAGAGACAGAGACAGAGAGACAGAGACAGAGAGACAGAGTGAAATCTAGTTGGTAAGTCTTGTCAATTTCACCTGTTTCTTTTCTTTTCTTTTCTAAGGAAAAGGAAAGAGAGAAATCTGTTGTACCATTTCATCAGGGAATCTGTAAAAATGCAAAAATAATCAGGGAAAAAGTCATGGAGCACACACACACACCCCTCAGTCTTTCAGTAATCTTTTGACTAACCCATAACACTGAAGACACAATCATTTCATTGATCCAGTAAGCTCATAGTGGGATGAATAAGAAGTCATGGAGGCCTGTGACTGGTGGACTGGATTCGCAGCAGTCATCTGGAGTGGAGGCATGAACAAAGAACTGGTCGGTAATATTATCTATGACCTATCGAAGGATAACCTTCCTGTGGATGAGACCCGGTGAAGAACAATGTCATGTAGGTAAGAAATAGGGTAACTCAGTTGTGTGAATAGCAATAGCGCTTATATACTGTTTCACAGTGCTTCATAGCCCTCTCTAAGCGGTTTACAGAATCAGCGTATTGCCTCCAACAATCTGACTTCTCATTTTACCGACCTTGGAAGGATGGAAGGTGGAACCAACCTTGTCAATCAGACAGGATCGAAATCCTGGCTATGGGCAGAGTTTGCCTGCAGTGCTGCACTTTAACCATTGCGCCACCATAGCTCTGCATTAGACGTCAGTTGACATTAACAAGATTCGCACGTTCTACAAAGGTAGCCAATAGAATCTTGGTTTGTCTTTGGCTAAGCATGCAATGGAAAGCTGGCTAGTCAGGGCTTACATGCTGTCTCAATCAAAGACAATGAAAACTTGTCCGGAGCAGGTATTGCATTATATGTGAGTCAGCTACTGATAGAATTGCAGCAATTTTACAGCCTCGTTTTTTATATGGATTTGTCCTTTCTCCCAATGCATGATACATTTTTCTAAAAAAAAAGATTTAAATGAATGTAAACGGTGCCTTGTTTTTGCTCAGGAAAGAAGACCACAGAAACGAGAGGGACAAAACTCCAGCCTGAATTAAGATCTCTAATGCAGCACAATAGATTTAAAAAAAAAAAAATGCATGAATTTGAAAGAAGAAAATTATGGTGGGAAATGGTTTTCAGTGCAGGCATTTTTCAGAAAATTACTGACATATTACCAGTTCCAATCCGTCATGATGGTACATTTGGCATTAAGTAGGAGATATTTATTGGAGGGAGAGAGAAATCGCATGCCGCTCTTTCAGAATTGGTTGTTTTCTAGGCTTGTTCCAGGAGAATTGAATCAGATTTCTGCCAGCAAAATCAATTAGTTTAATTCCCCCATTCACCACTGTTAGCCTGACTAGGTGGCTCAGTGGCTAAGACACTGAGCATGCCGATCAGAAAGGTCGGCAGTTCGGCGGTTCGAATCCCTAGTACAGGTCTCCTGCGTGAGCAGGGGGTTGGACTAGATGACCTCCAAGGTCCCTTTCAACTCTGTTACTGTTACCCACCCAAGGAGATGAAGAAATTTGAGAAAACTGTCCTCTTAACTTTAGGGTAACACTGTTCAATATTTAACTAGCTAATGCTACATATCACAAGGAACTAAACTTGAAAAGAAAGTCCAAAGGTGGTTAATGAGGCACAAACATAAATTTTTAAATAAAAATTGGCCACAAATTAATGGTCTAATCATGGATTATTCAGAAATATGAAAAGCTAAATGGTCATAATCCAGTGGCAAGGTACAAGTGGGAAGCAGGTATCAAGCCCCATAAAGCTTGGCAAGATTAGGGACACAAGAACAAAACAGATTTCATTAAATTTTGGCAGTGGTTTGCTCTTCAAGCTTCCCATTAAGTTTCTGAACATTTCATTACCAGGCTAGGTAACATCATCAGCAGGACTTTGGTGGAAATGTCTTTATATATAATTTATATATAAACCTGTGTGCTGGTGTGGTCAGTTAGTCATATGACTGGCCATTTGTGAATAGAATAGGAGAGGAGAGGAGAGGAGAGGAGGAGAGAAGGAAGGAGGATAGGATAGGGTAAGTAGGGTAGGGCAGGGTAGAATAGAATAGAATAGAATAGAATAGAATAGAATAGAATAGAATAGAATAGAATAGAATAGAATAGAATAGAATAGAATAGAATAGAATAGAATAGAATAGAATAGAATAGAAACAGAGTTGGAAGGGACCTTGGAGGTTGTCTTATCCAACCCCTTATTCAGCTGAAACCCTACACCACTTCAGACTAATGGTTATCCAACATCTTCTTAAAAACTTCCAGTGTTGGAGCATTCACAACTTCTGGAGGCAAGTTGTTCCACTGATTAATTGTTCTACCTGTCAGGAAATTTCCTCTTAGTTCTAAGTTGCTTCTCTCCTTGGTTAGTTTCCACCCATTACTTCTTGTTCTACCCTCAGGTGCTTTGGAGAATAGGTTGACCCACCCTCTTCTTTGTGGCAGCCCCTCAAATATTGGAACACTGCTATCATGTCCCCCTAGTCCTTCTTTTCATTAAACAAGACATACCCAGTTCCTGCAACCGTTCTTCATATGTTTTAGCCTCCAGTCCCCTAATCATCTTTGTTGCTCTTCTCTGAACTCTTTCTAGAGTCTCAACATCTTTTTTTTACATCGTGGCAACCAAAACTGAATGCAGTATTCCAAGTGCGGTCATACCCAGGCATTATAAAGCGTTATCAACACTTCACATGATTTTGATTCTATCCCTTTGTTAATGCAGCCTAGAACTATGTTGGCTTTTCATTTTGTGTTATTTTTAACTGCTGAGGAGCTGGTCAGTTCTTTTGTTGATTGGTCATTTGAATGGTTTCTTACATGTTCATATTCTGGATCTAAATCAATATGCTTGTTAATTTCCCTTTTTGTAGAATATCAGGCTTCAATGAATTCATGTATGTGGCAAGTATTGGCATGGCCGATGATTTTCATTCCATCCCAGATTTCATTAAAGTATCTTTAAATTGTCCTTGGGTTTTTGTTTCTGGGTTTTGTGCATGTGTATGTCTTGAAGTCGGTGCTGACCCCTAGCAACAGACCTGAGTAATCCCTGAGGTTTTGTTGGAAAAAAATTAGAAGTGGCTTACCACTGCCTGCTTCTTAAGGCTTAGGGAGAGCAACTGACTCAAGATAACCCAACTGGCTTTGTGCCCAAATTGGGATCACAAGTCACAGTCTCCCACTTTCTAATCCAGTGCCTTAACAGCTACACCATGCCGGCTCTCTAGGTTTTAATTAAAAGTTGAGGAACCAAGCAAGAAGAGAGGGAGCTGCAGGAACTGATTCTACTCACTGTTATTATTATATTAATCGGTGATCTGACACCATGTAAGGTGTCTTTCTGTATGTTTAGGTCAGGGGTCTGCAACCTTAAACACTCAAAGAGCCATTTGGACCTGTTTCCCACAGGAAAAGAAAACACCGGGAGCCACAAAACTCTTCCCGTGCCTGACTATTTCTTGAGCGGCCACAAAACTAGCATATGTAGTTGAATTAAACGTTCTGTTTTCTTCTGAAACTTTTCTTTTCTTGGATTTATACATGGTTGGCCTAGCGGAGATTGAAAAGCTCAATAAATTGTGTGCCAGTGAGTTTCACACATTGGCGGTTGTGATGCATATTTTGAATGACAGGGAGCCACAGCAGAGGGGTGAAAGAGCCACATGCGGCTTCAGAGCCACAGGTTGCTGACCCCTGAGTTAGGTGATGTAGCAGATGGATTATTTGAACTTCCAGGTATTTATTATATTTAAAGGCACTTACTGTACCTGTTGGTCTGTTTGATTGTTGCCAACATATCTGGTTGAAGTCAACTTAGACATATCTCATGATTGAAGCCAAAAAGACACCAAGAAATCAGAGCTCTGAGCAAACAGCACACTTTCAGGACCTTGGAGAGCACAATGTAGGACGCTCTAGGCTGGGTTAAGCCTTCCACATAAGAGCTGTTGTTCCAGCATCTGTTGGTCATTAACCAAGTATTTAACAAGGTTGGAAATTCTGTTGGCATCTCTCCTGCTTTTATGTTAGTCGAATCTAAACTATTTCTGAAACTGGGGATTTAAAAAAATTAAATCAGGTTCAAAGAGCAACCAGGGTTCATAGTTTGACAAACATTCTCCTGGGTCTGAAGGTTTTAATCACTTCATCAGATTTCCCAACTGTCTCCATAGAAAATATCCAGTGATATCTTGTTAGTCTCCATCTTTCTACTCAAAGTTTGGTATAGCGGTTAAAGCAGTAGGTTAGAAATTAGGAGACGGTAGGTTGTAGTTCTGATTTAGGCATGATAGCCAGCTGAATGGCTTTTTTTTTTTAAAAAAATTTTTTTATTTATATGCCACCCTTCTCCGGAGACTCAGGGCGGCTTACAATGCGTTAAGCAATAGCCTTCATACTTTTGTATATTTATACAAAGTCAGCTTATTGCCTCCACAACTGGGTCCTCAATTTAGCTACCTTAGAAAGGATGGAAGGCTGAGTCAACCTTGAGCCTGGTGAGATTCGAACCTGCAGTAATTGCAGGCAGCTGGTCTTAATAACAGACCACTGTACTACCAAGGCTCTTTGGGCCAATCATCAGGAGACTGTGAGTTTATTGATGGCAGGGAGGGAGGGAGGCAGGGAGGGAGGGAAGGAAGGAAGGAAGTGTTTTCCCCAAATGCATTTCCCTCATATTCCTTCCTTCCTTCCTTCCTTCCTTCCTTCCTTCCTTCCTTCCTTCCTTCCTTCCTTCCCTCCCTCCCTCCCTCCCTCCCTCCTTCCTTCCTTCCTTCTCTCTCCCTCCCTCCCCTCCCTCCTTTCCTTCCATCCTTCCCTCCCTCTCTTCTCCCCTCCCCCTCTCTTCTTTCTCTTTCTTTCCTTCTTTCCTTCCTTCCTTCCTTCCTTCTCTCTCCCTCCCCTCCCCTCCCTCCCTCCTTTCCTTCCTTCCTTCTTCCCTCTTTTCCTTCCTTCCTTCCTTCCTTCCTTCCTTCCTTCCTTCCTTCCTTCCTTCTTTCCTCCTTCCCTCTTTTCCTTCCTTCCTTCCTTCTTAAAATGAGATTGAACGACTGCTTCACAAAGGGAACAATATACAGCAGATTTTTATAGATTTATATTTTTCCCACTGGAAGCCAGGCAAGACAAAACAGAGCAGCTGAATATTACTTTTATTGCTGACATGTATTAAGAACCCTACTGGAGTTCTAAAAAGAAAATGCTTTTAAATAAACCTTTTATTTTATTTACAGTTGTGCAGTACCCGAATCATCACGGGAAGGATACATTTATCTTGACCCCATTGTGGAAAAAAAGGGAACCTTCTAAACACTCTTATATTTTTTTAGGGAGTCAGGGAAAGAAGAACAATAATCTGATATCTATGGCAGACAATTAGTTATGAGTTAATTAAACAAGGGAACATCTGTTTCGATGGAATATTTTCATTTATCTACATCTAATTAAAGGCAAAGCTAATTGTTTTTAAGTCACTTCATTCATTCTGCAAGAAATACCCATTTTGCTCAGGAATCACCAGTACCACCATTTCAGTTTAGCATTTTAATTGCACGATTCTCCAAAGGAGGGGGATGGGCAGGGGTGGCCTTCAAAAATTTTAGCAAGGGGTTCTCTGCCCAGTTGCTGGGTGGGTATGGCCATGGTGGGCATGGCTTAGTCAGCCTCCTGCAGCATGGCAGGTGTGTGTGTTTTGGCCCTCCCCGGATTCCAGAGGCTTTCCTCAAGCCTCTGGGAGAGCGAAAATGGTCTCCCCAGGCTCTGGAGGCCCTCTGGAGGCTGGAAATGGGCCCGTTTCCAGCCTTCTCAAACTTTCGGTAGGCCCATTTTTCACCCTCTTGGAGCCTCCATGTGTGCCCTGCACTTACCTGCATCCAAAACAGGCCACATGGGGACTCCAGGGAGGGGCGGGGTGGGGTGGGTGGGGCCAGCCAGTAGTGGGATTTGGGGGTTCTCCAAAGCGCACAGAATCTTAGCTAGAGGTTCTCCCGAACCCCTGTGAACCCTCAGCAGCCTACCCCTGAGGGTGGGTCTCTTCCTAAATACACCTCCCAAGGAATCTGTTTCCTTTTCAGCCCAGCTAAAAAAAAATCAGTAATGAACTCTTTGGTGTAAGAGGTCTCTGTGGCCAATTATTTGCATGTCCAGCTGAGCCAATTGGAGGCTAAAATACTCTTCCAGAGCCTTCATCCAAAGAGACAGCTGAAAAGATGTATTTCCAATTGACTCTTGGTGAGAGATCTCTGGATTATTCTGGAGTGCATATTCATGAAGTCTGACAGCAGCATTCACTCCTCCATTATGTTAAAATTTAGGGGCATCTGCAACCACTGGAAACCGATCTTATTATCACCCTGAAAGAAGACAAAGTGAGGCTATAGGCTGAAACCTTTGTTATATTGATTGATTCCAAAACTACACAAAAGGTTGCAAGCAATTACAGGAGGCAAGATTTCATACATCTTTCCTTACTTTTATTTTATTTTATTTTATTTTATTTTATTTTATTTTATTTTATTTTATTATTTTATTTTATTTTATTTTATTTTATTTTATTTTATTTTATTTTATTTTATTTTATTTTATTTTATTTTATTTTATTTTATTTTATTTATTATTTTATTTTATTTTATTTTATTTTATTTTATTTTATTTTATTTTATTTTATTTATGGAAGATTTAGGAGAGAGAAACCTTCATGGCTGATTAGTTATGAACCACTGGGGTTAAGACGAAGGCTTCTTTGTGTGGTTAATGAGGATAAACACATGGCAAATGCATTTTAAAGCAGGTGCACAGATAACAAAATCCAGGGAAGAGAAATGCTGTTGTTTTTTTTTTGGTCTTTTCTCAATTTCTCTATGCCGATGACTCTCTTGTTGTATACCATATTTTTTGGACTATAAGATGCACTGGAGTATAAGATGCACCAGGATTTTGAAGAGGAAAACAAGAAAAAAAAAATTTTTTTTGGCCTCCATATGTCCTGTTTTTTTTTTTGTTTTTGTTTTTTAATTTGATTTATATGCCGCCCTTCTCCGGAGACTCAGGGCGGCTTACAATGCGTTAAGCAATTTTGCCCCCCCCCCGGCCCCCAGGAGCACTCTGCAGGTCTCCCAAACCCTCTATGCATCCCATTTTTGTGAAAAACGGTCCCGTTTTTGGTGAAAATGGGATGTGCGGGTGGGGGGGGGGGGAGGCCAAAAATGGCCTTATTTGATTTATAAGATGCAGTGACATTTCCAGCCTCTTTTAGGGGGGGAAAGTGTGTCTTATACCACAAAAAGTACAGTAATTTAGGCTGTGTGAGTTGAAGATGATGACACTTTATAATGCAAAGGCCACAAGAGAAAGGCTAGGTCCAAAACAAAAGGTGAAGAGCAATCTTCCAAGCAAGAGAAGGCAAACAGCAACAGGCATGAGTCAAAGCCGGGGGAGTGTAAGTCAAAGCAAACAGTTGTTCCCTTGCATAGGAACCCTAACTCCTCACAGCTTCTCCTTAAATTACTCCCATCCGGGTGTTCCTTGTGAGGAGGGGTGGAGTGACCTCCTCCCAAGTAGCCTTGCAGCCTTTCTCTGGCCTTGCCCAGGCTCCATTCTCCTTGCCCTTGGATCAGCAGAGTAGACAGCCGTTCCTCATCAGAGGAGATTGGCTGCCTATCAGCACCACTGTGTCAACTCACAAAGCTTCCTTGGCCTGCTCTCGAGTTGCCATAGGCAAGGAGGATGGGAAACCAATGAAACAGCATAGCAGCCAAAGACAGATGCACATTCCAGACTTATCTCTCTCAAGGCTGTCTCCCAGGGTTACCCACAGCAGCCAGAGGGGAGTGATCTCTACAACCCGCAAAATTGCTCCGATGGCGAATGTGATTGATGAAACACCCTGGGGGGAAGGGGGAAACAGGGTCATGATTGGGGCATAAATTTCATGGAGTCAGAGTTGGCTTCACTTGGGAACATGCTGACATGAAGCTCCTAATAAATAAATGAATTTCTTTTGAAGCTTGGTTCGAGGCTCATGATTTAATTAGGGCATCTGTCAGAACCCTGACACAGTCAGCAGCCGATCCTTCCCTGTGTCTGTGCAGGCAATCAGCTCTCCATCTGGTTGACCATCTCCCCCAATGCCTGAGGTGCCTGGGACAGCATCATCCTCAGCCCCTGGCATGCCATCCCTGTTGGACAATCCCAGTTCCTCCTCCTCCTCCTCCTCCTCCTCCTCCTCCTCCTCCTCCTCCTCCTCCTCCTCCTCCTCCTCCTCCTCCTCCTCCTCCTCCTCCTCCTCCTCCTCCAAAACAGACTCTGAGAGGGCCATGACAGTTTTAGAAAGATGATATTCAGATTTTGTTTGAAGTGATTGGAATTTCTTCCCTTCAGGAAAACTTCTCCCATTTCTATCCTGAATCTCTACTGTCCTTGTCAGATGCAAAGAATTGGGAAGATATGTTAAGTTGCAGTTCTCAGAAGATTTATTGCTCAAGCCTATGCATTAGAATCTAGTCAACTCAAGTAGTAACTTGGCACCAGATAAAGGTCAATGGAATTCAAGAAAAGTTGGACTTAGTCTGTTTATGGGAATGTAATGACTCTATTGCAATGTATGGTTGTGAAAGTTGGACCATGAGGAAGGCTGAGGGCCAAAGAATTGAAGCCTTTGAACTATGATGCTAGAGAAGACTCCTGCGAGTCCCTTGGACTGCAAGGCGATCCAACCGGTCAGTCCTAGAGGAGATCAACCCTGACTGCTCTTTAGAAGGCCAGATCCTGAAGATGAAACTCAAATACTTTGGCCACCTAATGAGAAGGAAGGACTCCCTGGAGAAGAGCTTAATGCTGGGAAAGATTGAGGGCAAAAGAAGAAGGGGACGACAGAGAACGAGGTGGCTGGATGGAGTCACTGAAGCAGTCGGCATGATCTTAAATGGACCAGAGGATGGTACAGGACAAGAAAGCCTGGAGGAACGTTGCCCATGGAGTCGTGATGGGTCGGACACAACTTCACAACTAACTAACTAACAACAACAATGACTCTAGGCTCATGATGCACTTAACTCCACCTCTGAGGTTTGCCTGCTCTTCTTTTACATCCCTCTAGTTTCATCCCAGATGTTTGGTCCTGCAGAGGAAAAAGTCCAGTCCCTAATCTGTTGATATTGTCCACGTGCACACTTTTACCACTCTAGTTAAAAAATACCTACAAGAAAAATAATTAATTTCTCAAGACATGATCTAAACTCTCCAGATAATTCTTTGGGATCCCACTTACAAAGTACCCTGGGTTTTAACTAAAGCTCTTCAATCTGCAACTGGCATTCAACTTTTAGATTTTAATTAGAAGAAACAAGTCATCTCACAAAGCGAAACTGCATTCAAAGGCATGGATGTGAATTTCTGTTTTGGAAAAAGATGGAAATCTATCCCCTCTGCCTGATAATTTGCTTTATTCTCTCAGATTATCATTTGGAAACAACCCTACATATTCATCAACTTTCCCAATTTTGCACTGAATTCACGGGCAAAGAATCTGAACAGATAATTCTCCAAAAAAAGGGATTTTTAAAAAAATATATAAAATCTATTAAAAGCTTGTACCCGGGAAAGAGATTATGAAGCCCTCATGATAAATGTACTTAAATATTAGTAGCTTGGGTTGATAGCTGGGCTGTTGGTTTGAGCTCTGACCTTAGCAAATTTGGTTGCAAACGTTTCATCGCCATTTGAGAAGACATCGTCAGTGCGCTTTGAATTGGCAATTCAGATAATTCAAAGTGCACTGACCATTGATTATTTATTTATTTTGTCGCATTTCTATGCCACCCAACTCCCAAGGGACTCAGGGAGGCTTACAACAAAGAATAAAACAATGCGAACAATCCCATAAAAAAATGTTAAAAAGAAAAACATTAAAACATTAAAAACTTTAAAAATGTTAAAACACATGCGCTCCTATTCGTGGCCGGGTCTCGCAAGATCATTATAATGAGATCAACGGCCCCAAGCCTGCCGGAAGAGCCAGGTCTTCACCGCTTTGTGGAAGGCCAATAGGGTGGGGGCAGTCCGGACCTCAGGAGGTAATTGGTTCCAGAAAGCCGGGGCAGCCACAGAGAAGGCCCTCCCCCGCGGGCCCACCAGCTGACATTGTTTAGCTGACGGGACCCGGAGGAGACCGACTCTGTGGGATCTTACCGGTTGCTGGGAGCTATGTGGTAGAAGGTGGTCTCGAAGATAGCCTGGCCCTGAGCCATATAGGGCTTTAAAGGTAATGACCAACACCTTGAATTGCACCCGGAGACTAATAGGGAGCCAGTGCAGCTCGCAGAGAATTGGTGTAATGGTGGAATTGGTGGAATACCAGAGGTGGTATTCAGCTGGTTCGGACTGGTTCGCCCGAATCGGTAGTGAAAATTGTGAGTTGGGCCCGCCCACCCGTCCCAGCTCTATGCCATCCGATTTAGGCACAATTTTGAGACCAGGCGCATGCATGGAAGGTGCATGCACGAGCAAATCACATGCGCAGAAGGCCAGGCGCATGCATGGACAGGGCACATGTGAAGCACACACACATGCTCACATTTGCGAAGTGGTAGGGAAAGTAAGTGAATACCACCCCTGGCACTGACAATGTCTCCTTGAATGGTGATGAAACGTTTGCAAACAAATTGCCAAGCTTGGAACTCAAACCAACAGCCCCCCTCATCATAAATGTTAAGACCATAAAAAGTCTTTAGAGATTCTCAGTTATCCAGGTCATGGCTGTCCCAAATGTGCTTTTTTTTTTCCCCAGGACTTTCTTGTTTTTTCTTTGAAGATGTTTCACTTGCCTAGTATGTTAAGACCAGACTTAGAATACCGCATCCAGTTTTGGCCATCATATTATAAAAAGATGATGAGACTCTGGAAAGAGTGCAGAAAAGAGCAATAAAGGGGGCTGGAGGCTAAAACATAGGAAGAATGGTAGCAGGAATTCGGTTTTGTCTAGTCTGGTGAAAAGAAGGACTGGGACTGACATGATAGCAGTGTTCCAATATTTGAAAAGCTGCCGGTCAACCTATTCTCCAAAGCACTTGAAGGCAAGACAAGAAGCAACGGTTGGAAATTAATCACGGAGAGAAGCAACCTAGAACTAAGGAGAAATTTCCTAACAGTGTGAACAATCAACCGGTGGAACAGCTTGCCTTCAGAAGTTGTGAATGCTCCATCACTAGAGGCTTTTAAGAAGAGACTGGACAGCCACTTGCCTGGAATATGGTACAGGGTCTTCTGCCTGAGCAGTGGTCTGGATTAAAAAACCTTCCAACTCTATTATTCTGTTTTTTTCTCATCTCTCATTTTTATTTAAAGTATTCACAATGGGTTTGTCAGCACTCCAAACTACATTCATTCCAGTGCTGACATAAGGAGGAGGAGAGGGGGCAGCTGGCAAGAGGACGCTTGACTTTTCACCTACTTATTTTCCCTGAAGATAATATTCCCTAGGAGATGGGATGGGAGGGGGGACATTCATGGGAGCTGAAGTAGTAGATATGGGGAGAGTGATTTGGAAGATGGCCAATGAGACGCAGAGAATTGGGGAACGGAAAGGGAAGGTTTGGGGTCAGGAAGTCACTGTTGGCTACGATGTAGTCAGGAGCAGATTGTCATGCTTAATAAATGAAAGATTTCATCAAAGACTATTTGTTTGGAAATGCAATTTATTTGAGACGACACCGAAACCTGACAGGGTTCCCTTCATTTGAACATGGGAATTATTTTGAACCCTTTCAAGTAGTAGATGTTAATAGACCAGTGGTGAAATCCTCTGAAGTCTGCTACCGGTTCTGTGAGTCTGCTACCAAGGTAAGTAAAACAGCAAGGGGGGAATCTGCTGTGCCACGTGATTTAGATTAGCTAGAAAGCAGAAAATCTGACAATTCTAGCTAATATAAATTGCACGTCACAGCTGATCGTCACCCAGCTGATCGTTGGAGATACCGGTTCGCCCTAACCGGTAGCATTTTTTCTACCGGTTTGCCTGAACCAGTCTGAACTGGTAGCATTTCACTCCTGTAATAGACTGATCCTGAGACGGCCTGAGGAACCTGATCATCAGTGCCCCCCATGTGGTGTGTGGAAGCGAATCCCAGATTTTTACAGAACCAGGATAGCATGCCAAGAATAAGAGGAGAATATGCGTAGATCAGAGACAATAGAGGGAGAGACTGACGGAACATTTGTAAGCAGCCTGCAAAAAGTAGAGACAAAGACTCAAAGTAACTCATCTCTTGGCAGTCAATATCTCACAGAATCCATATGCATGTAGACAGGAAGGTCAAGGAGATGCTCCTCTAAGGAGAAAACCTGCAGGGTTTCATCCATCAAAAACCTATTAATAATAGAACAGATTATTCACCGATAATGCAAATATAATTACAGTCACCCCGTAGCCTTAGTACAGGAAGAGCATATATTGGATCTAGAAAATAAATGGCACAATTCCTTTGACACAATAGCTGGGTCACTTCCATGAAGAGTTTCAGGATGGCTACAAGAAACTGGGACATTTTCTATATATATATATATATATATATATATATATATATATATATATATATATATATATACAGTATATAAAATAAGACATCCCCTGATAATAAGCCCAATCAGACTTTTGAGTGCATGCACAAAAATAAGCCCCCCCAGAAAATATTTAAATGCATGCACAGCCAGTCCCCACCATTTCCTCTGGTTTCCCCCACGTGCCCCAAAATAATAAGACCTCTTCAAAAATAAGACCAAGTGCTTATTTCGGGGTTCAAAAAAATATAAGACAGGGTCTTATTTTCGGGGAAACACGGTATATATATATATACCGTGTATATATATACACACGTGTGTGTGTGTGTGTGTGTGTGTGTGTGTGTGTGTGTGTGTGTGTGTACCGATAGATAGATAGAGATGTAGCACAAACCAATTGGAATTGCCATGGACATACTAATATTCAGCATAAATCTCAGGTTAATAAATGCTGGTTGTATGGTTGGGATTTATGCCTAGTAGCTGTATGGTGAATCCTTTAAATGCGGACGCTTGAACTGTCATTTGAGACTGGGGATGTATGAGCGATGGGCCTTTCATACTTCCATCAAGTGAATCTGGAGCCTGCTTAATTATTTATCGTTTACAATACTTATAATTATTATTTATTATTAATAATTATTTATTATTTAAAACACTTAGATGGCCAATTGCCCGACATCAACATACCAATCAACCAATAGGAAGGCATCACATAAATAGGATTCTTACAGTAGCCTAAAGCACATATTCCAGTAGAGAGAGGTTTCCTGAAGTTGGGAACTGCAGCAACTAAATCAGTGGTGGGTTGCCCCCGGTTCCCACCGGTTCTGTAGAACTGGTAGTAAAACCGGCGGGAGGCTCCGCCCACCGACCCCAACGTCATCAGAACGCTTCTGCGCATGCGCGCGGCCCGTTGCGAACTGGTAGTAAAGGTAAGTAGAACCCATCCCTGAACTAAACCTCTTGTCCCGGTGACCGACCCAGATTATCCTGGGATAATTCACCTTCATTCATAAAATTCTTATGTCCAAACTTCCACAATGACAAGCAAACAAGCAAACCCAACCAAAAAAGCGAGAAACATCAACTGCTAATGGCTTAAAAGCAGAATCAACCTCTGTATGAGACACATACAGAGATAATTAAGCTTGTGAGACTTTCCTTGTTTATAAGATGTTTGCATTCTCCAATAAATTCCATGGGTCGGTTTGCTTCATTGCCAACACAATGTAAATATTCAAGCAGAAAGTGGATTCTTAATGAATTAGCCTGATGGATTTAATTACATTTACAATCTGTTACTTCTTGTATCATTTCTTAAAATTAAAAACGCAAACAAACAAACCTCTAATTGCTGCTGGATGCATGATAGTTTCCAACAAGGTGGAGGAAAAAAACCTTACCAAAAAAAAAAAAAAAAGAAAAAAGGATCAACCGAGCCTGAATGAAATTAATATTGGGATGGGAGCATTCTAATGCCATTCAAAGGGAGGATTTTGTTCCGATTTCAATTGTACAAGGACTACACCGTTCTTTCTCCACAGTCCGTCACTAGACATTAACCGCAAAGGAGGTGCAGAATGCATGCAAATGCTAATTCACTGGGAAAATTAAACATTGAATTTGAGGCTCATTATCCTTAAGCCGTGAAATCTGGCACGGCTTATCTTTTGAAATCAGCATTAGATATAGCTAGTCCTCGACTTACAACCACAACTGAGCCCAAAATTTCCATTGCCAAGCAAGACAGGTGTCAAGAGTTTTGCCCCATTTTACATTTTACTTGTGAATTGCTGCAGTTAAGTTAATAACAGGGTTGTTAAACGAATCTGGCTTCCCCATGGACTTTGCTTGTCAGAAAGTCAAAAAAGGGGATCATATCACACACATCCCTTACCTGGACACTACAACCGTCATAAATACAAGCCAGGTGTCAAGCCTCCGAGTTTTGATCATATGAACGTGAGGATGTTGCAATGGTCGTAAGTGTGAAAAGCGGTCATAAGTCCCTTTTCTCATTGTCATTGTAATTTCAAAGAATGGTTGTAATTTGATAGTTTCAGCTCTCTAAAAAGCAATTGTCTATCATTTGTCTTCATCATAGAATGTAGAATAATAGGGTTATGTTGTGGCTCCGTTACCTGAGCCTGTGTCATCGGCACAGAGAGTGAAGGAGAGGAGTTGGCAAGGCCTCCCTCTCCAGGACTCTCCTCTCTGGCAATGCCTCCAGTGTCCGCCGAAGGGCAAGAGATAGGGCCGGGGCCGGGGCCAAGCACGTCCACGCAGCCACGCAGATGGACAGTGATGAGGGTAATGAGTCTTGGCTGGATCCTCAGCAGCGTCACAGAGATAAGCGTGTGCAACAAAAGGAAAGGCGTGCCAGAGATTAGGCTGAGTCACTGGACCACACCCCACAGGGTATAAAAGGGGGTGAGGTGGCCATTCAGACTCTGTGACAGACAAAACTAACTACTATCGAGTCACATTGCATCTTTGGAAACAACATTATCGGCCTTGGATTTATTTTACGAACTGGACAATTCTTGACTGTGGGTATTTTGTTTATTGAGTAAAAGTTCTTGGCAAGCAGCTACTGGGTTGCTGCCAAGCATCTCATCGGAAGAATTGGTTGTCTGCCAGTTTATTAAAACCCCGGCTGTCTGTTTGTGTGTGTGTGTGAAACGGGGACAGAACAGGTTAGAGGGGACTTTGGAGATCTTCTAATCCAGGGGTCAGCAACCCGTGGCTCTGGAGCCACATGTGGCTCTTTCATCCCTATGCTGCAGCTCCCTGTCGCTGGTCGGCATCACAATTTGGAGAGGAGCTTCCGGTTAAGGGGGGGAAAGCATGGCATCCCAGGAGGAGACTTTATGGCAAGGGGCGGGTTTTCTGGTCGGCTCCACAGTTAATAGGGCTTTTGGTTAGGACAAGTCTAGGAAAAAGGACACCGCACTAGGAAGAGACTCTATGGTGGGGAAACTGGCTCCAGAATTGAACAGGGGGCTTTTGGTTAGGACCTTTGGGGCTCTTTGAGGGTTTAAGGTTGCCGACCCCTGTTCTAGTCCAACCCCTTGCCCATGACAGGAGATCCTATACCAGTGGTGGTTAACCTTTTTGGTGCCGAGTGCCCAAAGCACGTGTGTGTGTTCGAACCCCCAAAATGCAATGTGGGGGCCCGCATGCATGCACCCCACCCCCGTGCATACGTGCATGCTCCCACCCATGTGCATGCGCATGCATCCCCACGCATATGCCATGGGCCCCATTTTGGCTTCCAGGTTGGTGCAAGAGGCCAACCCCCAAAATGCAATGTGAGCACCCCCATACATTGCCCCTGATTAAGGGACTGGAGGCTAAAACATACAAAGAACGGTTGCAGGAATTGAGTATGTCTAGTTTAATGAGAAGAAGGACTAGGGGTGACATGATAGCAACGTTCCAATGTCTCAGGGGCTGCCACAAAAGAAGAGGGAGTCAAGCTATTCTCCAAAGCACCTGAGGGTAAGACAAGGAGCAATGGATGGAAATTAATCAACCTAGAACTAAGGAGAAGTTTCTTGAAAGTTAGAACAATTAATCAGTGGAACAACTTGCCCCAGCACTGGAAAGAGATTGGATGACATTTCTCCATTTGTCTGAAATGATATAGGGTTTCCTGCCTAAGCAGGGGGTTGGACTAGAAGACCTCCAAGGTCCCTTCCAACTCTGCTTTTCTATTCTATGACAAAAAACCTAGTTACTTTGTTAGGCTAGACCAGTGATGGCTAACTTTTTTGCCATCACGTGCCAAAAGCAGAGTACCATGGGGGAGTTGCGCACGCATGTGTGCCCACACCCATACTTATATTCTCCCTGTCCCCTGCGCATGCGTGCATGCCCCCCATGTTCCCCTGCTTCTGGCACGCGATGGCACAGTGGGCCTGGTAGGCCTGTTTTTTTTCTCTCCCCTGGCTCCAGAGCCTCTCTAGGAGCCTGGGGAGGGCGAAAACGGCCTTCCCCACCCACCCAGAGGCCCTCCGGAGGCCAGAAACAGCCTTTTTCCCTACTTCTGGTGCGCCCAGAAGGCCCTAAAGTCAGCTGGCTGGCACGTGCATGCCCACCGGAGCTGAGCTCACATGCCCACCGATATGCACAGGTGCACAGGTGGCACACGTGCCATAGGTTCGCCATCACGGGGCTAGACATATCTAATCATGTTCTGCACATGTGACTTTGGGGATTTATTGAAAACCTTTGCTTCTGAATCAATGACTGTTTGTGCCCCAGTAAAGAGAGGCTCCTGTACCCTTCCTATGTAAGGGCAAGTAGAAGCAAGGGGCAAGCAACTGACGAAACTCAGCATTGTGATATCGCAAAGCCATCTCCACCCTTTTCATGCAATGTTGCACAGATCTACGGAGCTCGCCCTGCAATGTCGTTTGCGCTTTTGTCCTGTTGTTTGACCAAACCTCAGGAATCTCTGGATAACTCTGCTTTTAGGATTTGTGTCTAGGTTGCTCTCACACATGGAGATCTTGATTAGGTCAGAGGGAGCAGATGGTACTAATTAAGTTCATGATTGAACTGGGAGTTGCATTGACGTCTCCCAGAGGTGAAAGGTTAAAATGAACACGAATGGATGCTGCTCCTCGACAAAGAGCAAATCTGTGCTCATCTCCACCGAGGCATCCACAGACATCATTCTCAAGATCAAGTTTCAAGACATTTAGGGCTCATTTGTACAAGGCAACCGTGCTTTAGAAAGCAGGAAGAAAACATTTTAAGTGCAGCTGTAATTTTGCAAAGCTTACCGTATTTTTTGAACTATAAGACGCACCTTTTCCCCCTCCTAAAAGCGGGTGAAAATTTGGGTGCATCTTATACACCGAATGTAGCCCCACCCACCCTTTGGCCTTTGCCTCCCAGCAATTTACCTCCTTGCAGCAAACAGCAAGAAGAAACAGCTCCTTTCAGCTTCAGCACAGCCTAATTAGCACAAGTTGATTGGATCGGCCTCCCGACTCTCAGCTGTTTTGCTCAGAGCTCTGCTGCTTGCTGCAAGGAGGTAAATTGCTGGAGCAGATTTTTTTTTCCTCCTTGTGCTAATCAAGCTATACTGAAAACGAAAATGAAAGTAAAGCAGGCTGCTTGCTGTTTGCTGCAAGGAGGCAAAATTGCTGGGAGGCAGAGGCAGATTTCAGTTTCTTCGTTTCCTCACCAAAAAAGGTAGGTGCGTCGTATAGTCCGGTGCGTCTTATACTCAGAAAAATACGGTATATGACCCCCCCACCCCCCACCCTGATTCAGATTGACCCAGCCATGTTCTCTCCAAAGCAATTAAAACGTTATGCAAATCAAATACGAAAATCCCTGACTATAGTTAATTACAGACTTGTTTGCAAGGTCTTCTCTATTTATTTCTCTTCCTTTTATCTCTCCACTATCCGTCATGAGTGATCAGCTCCAAATTCCACCTCTTCTAAATAAGGCAAACAATAAAGTCTAACGGAGAAACAGAGCTGCACATTCCAGGCCAAAAACTTTAGTTCTTAGGAATGTTCTTAGCCTTTAGATGCACACTGCATAGTAAATCAGAGAAGACACGTCTGCTTCGAATGTCCCAGCCAAGCAGATGCAGAAATCAACAGTGTTTAAGTCTCCAGTTGCCTGCAAATACTCCAAATACTCTACTGCTCTGCTGACTTTTGAACCAGTTGGAACATCTTCAATAAGAGATGACATCATAGAGAGTCTGGAAATCTTGTCTAGTCCTGGAGATGTGAAGGAAAGAAGCAATACTTCTGTGAGATCTCTGGCCAAACTCAGGATATATTCAATGTCATGTACAAGAACCAGCAAGGGGCTCAGCTTCCCCAGGAAGTTAAATTTTTACAAATCTCCTAGAAATGACGGGAGATGCATTGAAAATCCACTCCAGGAATGTTATGGAACCTACCATTAAGAAAACAATAGTGAGATGTGTGATAGGAAAACATAGTAGCAGAACTCCTAGCGGTAACTATCATATCTCTGATAGAACAGTACCAGCATTCAGTGCTCGGAAATAATCAATTCCCTTCAAATTGGCTGAAAATAAGTTGCTTTATTCCCCCTCCCTCTCCAAAATCAAAGACCATTTTTGGTGATTCTCCTCCCCACCAAGAATAAAGATAATTATATGTTATCCTAATTACAAACTGGCTAAAAGTTGGTTTTATTTCTTGTCTTGTAATTTCCTGTCTCCAGGAACCTGCAATTTCCCTAGCTTCTCATATTTCAATTGTAGGAAACGGAATTTGAAATTAAATTATAGGAAGTTGAATTGCCTAGGCTGCGAGTTCTAGTTCCAAAAAGAGATGGCAGGAGATTTATACTTTTAGACTTACCAGATTCTGTTATTGTAGTCTTACGGTAAAGTAGAATCACTTCATCTGGTTGTGATGATGAAGATTCTCAATCATCCAGATAGAATTGTCTGGAAGTTATGTCATGGCGACTGGACTCATTTTGGTTCATCTGGTTGTATTTCCTGGGTCTACCTGGGAAGACTGATTTGAATCTTGCAGGTCTGAAAGTACAAATCTTGCACCATCTCCTTTAAGATAATAGTTAAGGTTGTAGGATATAGAGTTAGTTGTCAGATAAAGGGATAAAAGATAAAATATTTAACATTCTAAGATAAACAAGGTTGTAAGATAATGCTTTAAATTTCTAACAATCTCTTTCTCCCTCCCTTCCTCCCTGCCTCCCCCCTCCCTCCCCCTCCATCTCTCCTTCCTTCCTTCCTTCCTTCCTTCCTTCCTTCCTTCCTTCCTTCCTTCCTTCCTTCCTTCCTTCCTTCCTTCCATCCATCTTTCTGTCAGTGTTGGAAGCAGTGGTGGGATTCAAGTAATTTAACAACCGGTTCTCTGTCCTAATGATTTCTTCCAACAACCAGTTTGCCAAACTGCTCAGAAAGTTAACCGATTCTCCCGAAGTGGTGCGAACTGGCTGAATCCCACCACTGGTTGGAAGCCATATTAGGCCGGAAGCTTCCATGCTGCCATCTTCTCATGTGTGGGAAAGTAGGAGGGGGGATTTAGTAGAGGGGTTGTCTGTAGACATAATAGCATTCTTCCTGTTGGTCAAGGTCAGGCCGATCCTGCATCTGGAGAAGGAGTGGTCGGAGTGCTGAGTTTAAGGATGTTGATTGGAGCATGTGATCGACTGAGGAGTGAGGGGATAGTTTTGGGGGT
The DNA here is from genome assembly GCF_029215685.1 of Pituophis catenifer annectens. NCBI lineage: Eukaryota > Metazoa > Chordata > Lepidosauria > Squamata > Colubridae > Pituophis > Pituophis catenifer. The sequence continues at coordinate 13,965,665 of NW_027256883.1, read as the reverse complement.
TTTGATTTACTGAGGGAGAACCCAGACCTTTCAGATTCGGTTTTTCCCAAATGTGCCAGTTTACCTATTTTAGTAAAGAGAACTTTGGAAAATGCTTGCTTCCGCATCTTTACTCGGAGTTGGGGTTTTCTGGAACGCTGACACCTTCCTTCTTTCCTTCCTTCCTTCCTTATATTTCTGAAGATGGTAACATTCTGGCTTGAGGAGACACTCAAACAGCAAACCACAGAACAGGAAGTGAGATCCATCAATCAGCACGCACAACAGAGACCTCTGCACAATGCACAGATAGGATTTGGAGGGTGTGCATGTCAGCCCATCTGCAGCAGTAGTGAGATTCAAATCCTGTTCCTACCAGTTCACTTGTGGACGCGCACATGCTAATGCCCACGTGCGATGCTTTTGCGCATGCGCAGAGATGTCCAGGTGGATGGGCAGAGCCTCCTGCTGCCGCCACTACTGTTGTGATCCACCAGCAGCCCACGGAGCTAGCAGTGGAGTCAGACAGTGAGGAAGCTGGGGGGGACAATGGGCCAGTCCTGGAGTCTGGGGAAGGCCCGGACGAGGGCTCTGCATCAGAGGCAGTTGTGGGGCTAGGGCCATCTGGGAGTGATGCACAGACTCCAGAGCCTCCAGAGTCGGACAGCAGAGAGGCAGAGGAACAGGAGGAGCCTGTTCCTAGTGCACGCATGCACAGAGCTGCCAGAAGGCAAGAGCAGGTAAAGCAAAAAGAACAACTCGGGAGTAAGGCCAGGAGATGATTGGCCCCTCCCATAAGGCTTAAAAGAGCAGCAAAGGCTCTTGGGCTCTTTGTAAGAAGGCAATGTTGCTAAATCTGTTTTCCAGTCGGCGTCTCTTGTTTCTGAACTTCATGGGGCTTTGCCAAGAAAGGCCTTTGGCAGGGTGCCAAAGAAGATAAAGGTTTGTGATAAGCCCGAAGGACTTTTTCTGAAGGACTTGTTTTGGAATTAATTTGGACTAAGCTGGGAATGAAGTAATTCCCAGCTGTTATAATAAAATAGGTTTGTTTAAGACTAATTGTGTCTGGCAATGCCTAATTGAGCTTAGGTCACAACAGCTACTGGTTCACCCGATCCGGGGTGAACCAGTAGCAACCCACCACTGATCTGCAGCCATCGGCAACCTCTGCTTACCCATCAACCGCTTCACCGAGGTGTGCGGCAACAGCAATATAGACAGTTGTAGGCAACTTATAACTTATTCCAGGACGTTTCTTCTATCTTACCTGGCATATCTAGGCAATCTAATACCTCACTGCAAATCAGGCCTGATTCTGCTTAGTTTCCTTAGATCAGTCAAGATAAGTGAGGTGTCACCCCCTGCTGTAGATTTATGAGGTCCGTCACTCAAAAAAAATATATGAAAGAATAACTCTGTCTATTGACAATACAAATGCCTCGAAGATGCTGATGTTAAACATTTTGTGAAAGAAATGATTGATCCCCACCAAATGTTTGTCCTCTGAATCTAGGCTTTGTGTTAGAGTAGCAGTGCCAAGCACCTCCATTCTTAAAATCATTGCATGGCTTTGATAAGTCGCGGTGGCGCAGCGATTAGAGTGCAGTACTGCAGGCTACTTCTGCTGATCACCGGCTGCCAGCAGTTTGGCAGATCGAATCTCCCCAGGCTCAAGGTTGACTCAGCCTTCCATGCTTCCGAGATCAGTAAAATGAGGACCCAGATTGTTGGAGGCCATAGGCTGACTCTGTAAACTGCTTAGAGAGGGCTGTAAAGTACTGTGAAGCGGTATATAAGTCTAAGTACTATTGCTATTGACCTTGTTCTAAGTTTTCTATTGTTTATGGTTTGGGAAGGTAATCTGGAGTAAACAGCACCCAAGGTATTTTCATTGACCAGATGCTATCTTGAGGGATCTACAGTAGCTATCTGCTCTTCAGAATCAAGAACTAGGAAAGGGATTAGCCAATAGCAATAGCATGTTTTCCTGAAAATAAGACCCTGTCTTATATTTTTTTGAACCCCGAAATAAGCGCTTGGCCTTATTTTCAGGGAGGTCTTATTATTTTGGGGCACGTGGAAGAAACCAGAGGAAATGGCAGGGACCAGCTGCACATGTGTTTAAATATTTTTGAGGAGGGCTTATTTTCAGGGGGCGATTTATTTTAATGCATGCACTCAAAAGCCCGATTGGGCTTTTTATCAGGGGATGTCTTATTTTGGGAAAACAGGGTAGCACTTAGACATCTATACCACTCCATAGTGCTTTACAGTCTTCTCTGAGCAGTTTACAATATCAGTATATTGCAACCAACAATCTGGGTCCTCATTTTACCCACCTCGGAAGGATGGAAGGCTGAGTCAACCTTGAGCCCTGTCAGGATTGAACTCCAGATGGTGGGCAGAGTTTGCCTGCAATACTTCACTTTAACCACTGCACCACCACAGCTGCTATAAAGCATAAGATTTCAGGATCACAATTGAGGTGTAGTAGTCTCGGAGTTCCATTGCATAAATGTTAGTGCTAGAAGATATAACAACAATTATGATTAGTGGACTGGAGGCTGAAACATCTAAAGAACAGTTGCTGGATTTGGGCATGTCTAGTTTAATGAAAAGAAGGACTAGGGGTGACATGATGGCAGTGTTAGGAGCTGCCGCAAAGAAAAGAGGGAGTCAAGCTATTCTCCAAAGCACCTGAAGTCAGGAGAAGAAGCAATGGATGGAAGTGAATCAAGGAGAGAAGCAACCTAGAACTAAGGAGAAATTTCCTGTTAGTTAGAACAATTAATCAGTGGAACAACTTGCCTCCAGAAGTTGTGGGTGCGTCATCACTGAAGGTTTTTAAGAAGAGATTATACAACATTTGTCTAAAATGGTAAAGGGTTTCCTACTTGGGCAGGGGGTTGAACAAGAAGATCTGAATGATCCTTCCAACTCTGTTATTCTGCTACAAAGAAATTCCAAAGCATCTTTCATTCTGTAGCCACATCTACTACTACATCTACTATAAACATCAAAAATGTCATCAAAAAAGCACAACAAAGAATGTTCTTTCTGCACCAACTCAGAAAGCTCAAACTGCCCAAGGAGCTGCTGATCCAGTTCTACAGAGGAATTATTGAATCTGTCATCTGCACTTCTATAACTGTCTGGTTTGGCTCTGCAACCCAACAAGACAGACACAGACTTCAGAAGATAATTAGAACTGCAGAAAAAACAATGGCTACCAACCTGCCTTCCATTTTGGACCTGTATACTGCACGAGTCAAAAAGAGGGCTGTGAAAATATTTACAGACCCTTCGCATCCTGGACATAAACTGTTTCAACTCCTACCCTCAAAACGACGCTATAGAGCACTGCACACCAGAACAACTGGACACAAGAACAGTTTTTTCCCGAACGCCATCACTCTGCTAAACAAATAATTCCCTCAACACTGTCAAACTATTTACTAAGTCTGCACTACTATTAATCTTCTCATCGTTCCCATCACCCATCTCCTTCCATTTATGACTTCATGACTGTAATTTTGTTACTTGTATCCTTACGATTTATATTGATATTGTTTCCTGATTGCTTATTTGTACCCTATGACTATCATTAAGTGTTGTACCTTACGATTCTTGATGAACGTATCTTTTCTTTTATGTACACTGGGAGCATATGCACCAAGACAAATTCCTTGTGTGTCCAATCACACTTGGCCAATTAAAAAATCTATTCTATTGTATTCTATATAAACATATAGGCAAATCAATCTAGCCACTTGCATTTAGTCACGGACACATTTTCTCACGTTTCTGAGCTCTTTTCCCCATTAACGAGTACATGCCTTTGTATTTCAAAACACTTAATCCTCACAGTGGGTGGTGGCAAATGACAATATAAAAAGTGTCATCCTTTTTTTTAAAAAAAAATCCTGTAGGAAGTGGGGAGATTACTGGCTTCCCCGGAGACCCAGCAAGAGGAGTGCAAAGATACTCCTCTAGGAAATCCTTCATGAGTAATCTGCCCTTTCCTTAACAGTTCAAGGGCATGGTGGAACAAATAAAAAGACATCTGTCACTGGGTCATTAAACATCTGGAGTAAAGATTAGCCATCCTTTTCCCCCCTCGTCAAACGGTTGGTAAATTTATCCTCTCTTCGCAATGTATGTTTTCTTTCATCTTCTTCTGTAAGTCATGTGGCAGATACAAAAATAGGTCTGTGCGTTTTATGGACTACTGGTGAACTTGAAGCAAACGTCAAATCTGAGATTGGTTATTCTTCAATGCAGTATGATTGCTCTTGGAGGCCGGATTAGGATAACTTGCCATAACCAGCAGTGGGATTCAGCTGGTTCAGACCAGTTCGGGAGAACCAGATGCTAATTTTACATCTGGTTCGCCGAACCGGTAGTTGCAAGGACTGGCTGGCCCCGCCCACCTCGCCCCTCTCAGGAGTCTCCATGTGGCCCATTTTGGATGCCAGGTAAGCTCAGTGCCTGCGCGGAGGCTCTGGGAGGGCAAAAAACAGGCCTGCCGGAAGTTCCAGAAGTCTGGAAACGGACCCATTTCCGGCCTCTGGAGGGCCTCTGGAGCCCAGGGGAGGCCATTTTCGCCCTCCTGGAGGTTCAAGGAAAGCCTCTGGAACTTTGGGAGGATGAAATCTCCCCACTGTGATGCAGGAGGCCACACCCACCATGGCCACGGCCACCCAGCAACCGGGCAGAGAACCGGTTGCTAAAATTGGGTCGCTTCTGACTAGCAAGTTTCTTTAGTCAGCTCCATAGATTTTCAATTGGGTTAAGGCAGGGGTGAAATGTAAAATTTGTTACTACCGGTTCTGTGGGCGTGGCTTGGTGGGTGGGGGGGTAATGTGACTGGGTGGGCGTGGCCATCCTTTTTTTTTTTTTTTTTACTTTACCTTTTTTCTAATGCTTTGAAAAGCCTCTGCCAATCAGGCAACTCAGCTGGGATCATCAGAGAGACTTTTTAAAAAATACCTCTCTGCCATCAGGTAACTCAGCTGGGATCGTCAGAGACTTTTCAAAGCATTTTTTTTACCACCTCTTCAGCCAAGAGGTTGCAGAAAAAAATGCTTTGAAAAGCCTCTGACGATCCCAGCTGAGAGACGTGATCATCAGAGGCTTTTTAAAAAAAACTTTTAAAAGCATTTTTTCGTCGGAAGAGGTTGTAGATGAAAAGCCTCTGATGATTGCGCAGCTCAGCTGGGCATGGTGGGGGAGGGGGCAGGGATTTTTGCTACCGGTTCTCCGAACCACCTGCTGCCATTGCTACCGGATCGGGCAATCGGGTCCGAACTGGGAGCATTTCACCCCTGGGCTAAGGTCTGGGCCATTCCAGCTGTGGAATAGGATTCTCTTGAAACTTCCCCCCCCCCCAAAAAAAGTTGTGTTATTAGCCATCAAACCTCAAAAATACACTTTTCCACAATTTTGGCCACTACTGCCGGGAGGAAAGGCTTTTAGGAAATTGGAGGAGGATTTTCAGCACAATGTGATGTCTGACCACTGTAGGATAAAAGACACCACTGTGTGGGGGTTATTTTCAGGAAGATGCTTCAGTAGGGAGATAACATGTTCCAGGCGTTTTCTGGCATCACTTTCGTGCACCTGAATTCCAAAGAACCGAGATTCATCTGGTTTCTCAAGCGCCCATAAATCAGCTCGGATTCCTACAAAGTGTTCATGAACTGCAGTCATGAATCTTGATGAACCTCAGGTCCATATCAGGATCTTCTGCAGCTTAAGATTCCTTGGTTAACACAGGTAGTCTTCGACTTACGACCGTAATTTCTTGTTGCTAAGCGAAACGTTTGTTCAGTGAATTTTGTCCCATGTTACCATCTTTCTTGCTACGTTTGTTAAGGGAATCACTGCAGCGGATAGTCAGTAAACCCGGTTGTTAAGCGAATCTGGTTTCCCCATTGACTTTGTTCGTCAGAAGGTCGCAAAAGGGAATCGCATGTCCCCTGGACACTTGCAACCGTCGTAAATGTAAGTTGGTTGCTAAGCATCTGAAGTTTGATCATGTGACCACGTGGATGCTGCAATGGTTGTAAGTGTGAAAAATGGTCCTACGTCACTTTTTTCCATTACTAAATGAACTGGTGTAACTTTCTTTCTTTCTTTCTTTCTTTCTTTCTTTCTTTCTTTCTTTCTTTCTTTCTTTCTTTCTTCCTTCCTTCCTTCCTTCCTTCCTTCCTTCCTTCCTTCCTCTTTCTTTCTTCCTTCCTTCCTTCCTTCCTTCCTTCCTTCCTTCCTTTCTCCCTCCCTCCCACCCTCCTTCCTTCCTTCTTTCCTTCCTTCCTTCCTTCATTCCTTTCTCCCTCCCTCCCTCCCACCCTCCTTCCTTCCTTCTTTCCTTCTTTCCTTCCTTCCTTTCTTCCTTCCTTCCTTCCTTCCTCCCACCCTCCTTCCTGCCTTCCTTCCTTCCTTCTTTCTTTCTTTCTTTCTTTCTTTCTTTCTTTCTTTCTTTCTTTCTTTCTTTCTTTCTTTCTTTCTTTCTTTCTTTCTTTCCCTCCCTCCCTTCCTTCCTTCCTTCCTTCCTTCCTTCCTTCCTTCCTCCCTCCCTCCCTCCCTCCCTCCCTCCAAAACAGCTGAATTTTAACCAGCCAAAAGATCAGAAGCCTGTCCATTGAGAAAAGGGGCTTATCTTCACGCAAGCTTTGCAGTCACACAATTCGCTCCTGTGCAAAATCCCATGGCTCTTTATTATTTAAGGCTTAAACTCAGTTAGTTTCAACCAGCAACCTCCTTTCCCATTGAAAAGAGTTTCTCTGATGTAGGGGAGGGAGGGTTTTTCCATCAAGACAAGAAGGTGACCATTAAGGAAACAGATTCAGACATGTCTGCATAATAACTTCCCTGCGAGCAATCCTTTGCAAGCCCTCTGCCCCTGAAGCTTGGCTTGATTGTAATATATTGTTTATTTCCGAAACACCAACAGTTAGTGCTTCATCTTTCTGCCAACACATTCATCTTCTCCAAAAAAACATGATCAATCTCTGTTAAAGTATGTGCACAGCTGTAGTGTTTGATGACATTGGATGGATTACCCTGTATTAAACATTTGTAATTGTTTTGCATTGGACTGTGACCTGCATTCTCAAATAACTTAATGATAGTGGGTGCCAACTGGATATCCCATGGAACAGAAGGAAAATGGGCCCAACCAGATCAGGAGTCTGTCACATTGATGATGTAGTCATATCAGAGGAGGAGGAGGAGGGGAAGGGGAAGGGGAAGAGGAAGAGGAAGAGGAGGAGGAGGAAAAAGAAGGAGGAGGAGGAGGAGGAGAAGGAGAAAGAGAAGGAGAAGGAGAAGAAGAAGAGGAGGAGGAGAATTAGAATTAGAATTAGAATTAGAATTAGAATTAGAATTAGAATTAGAATTAGAAGGAGGAGGAGGAGGAGGAGGAGGAGGAGGAGGAGGAGGAGGAGAAGAAGAAGAAGAAGAAGAAGAAGAAGAAGAAGAAGAAGAAGAAGAAGAAGAAGAAGAAGAAGAAGAAGAAGAAGAAGAAGAAGAAGAAATAATCTCAGCATTACCTACTTAACTTCCCATTTCTTTGTTCCCTAGGAAATGATCTACCTATGTTTCATTAGCTTTAAAGTGGATTTGGACTGGGCAACTTTCAAAGAGAGGACTTCACATAACTTTGTTGCTTTGGTCAAAGTGATGAAAGCAGTGTGGCCGCATTGCACGATAAGCTCTGATCCTCCTGTGCATGTCTTTGTTGTTATTGTTGTTATGCTACCTTTCTTGTCTCCCCTCCCTCCCTCCCTCACCCCCAGGCTTCATTGGGGTCATCTTAGCAGAGGATTTGCCTTCCCCTTTGGGAAACCTGCCTTCTGTTTCCTGCTTTTTGCTCCTTGACCTTGTGTTGATACCTATGAAACTTGACCAGTAACTGCTGCCTAAATTGGCAGCCAGCACGTAGAACCTCTCAGACAAACATATATTGTAGAAAGTGGAACATGGGAAGTGAGATTTCCAAGATTGAATACACCAACATTTTTCCAATTGTATATGTATATGTATATGTATTTGTATATGATGTATATGATGCATATGTATATGTATATGCATGTGATAATGTATAGGTATGGATATAGGTATAAGTATAGATCAGGGGTGAAATGCTCCCGGTTCGGATCGTATCGCCCGATCTGGTAGCGATGGAGGCGGGTGGTTCGGAGAACCGGTAGCAAAAATCCCTGCCCACCCCCCCACCCCCCCATACCCAGCTGAGCCGCACAATCATCAGAGGCTTTTTTTTTACTTTTAAGAGCATTTTTTCTACAACCTCTTTGGCCAAAAAAATGCTTTTAAAAGTAAAAAAAAAGCGCCTTTGATGATCATGCAGCTCAGCTGGGATCATCAAAAGCTTTTAAAAGAAAAAAAGGGTTTTTTTTCGTTTAAACGCCTCTGACGATCCCAGCTGAGTTTTGTAAAAAGCCTCTGCCAATCAGGCAACTCAGCTGGGATTGTCAGAGCCTTTTGAAAGCATTTTTGAAGAGGTTGTAGAAAAAATGGTTTTAAAAGTTAAAAAAAAAATTGGCCACGCCCACCCAGTCACATTACACCCCCCCCCATAAACCATACCCACAGAACCGGTAGTAACAAACCACTGGTATAGATATAGGTATATATCAGTGGTGGGTTTCAAAATTTTTTACCACCGGTTCTGTGGGTGTGGTTTGGTGGGCGTGGCATGGCTTGGTGGGTGTGGCTTGGTGGGTGTGACAGGGAAAGGATACTGTAAAATCTCCATTTCCTCCCAATCAGCTGAGACTTGGGAGGCAGAGAATAGATGGGGGTGGGGCCAGTCAGAATTTTTACTACTGGTTCTCCGAACTACTCAAAATTTCCGCTACCAGTTCTCCAGAACTGGTCAGAACTTGCTGAAACCCACCTCTGGTATATATGTATATGTATCATCATTTTAGCCATTGTCTATCCACTGCAGGATGAAGACATCTTCTGCATGTTCCCAACCAAAATGATCCAGAGCTTTCTTTTGCTAATTGGGCCTGCAATACTTGCTGATGTCATCAATCCATCTTGTTTTTGGTCTTTTTCATGGATGCTTTTTATCGAACGGGATCCATTCTATAGAATAGAATAGAATAGAATAGAATAGAATAGAATAGAATAGAATAGAATAGAATAGAATAGAATAGAATAGAATCAACCCCCTGCTTAGGCAGGAAACCCTACACCACTTCAGACAAATGGTTATCGAATCTCTTTTTAAAAACTTCCAGTGTTGGAGCATCCACAACTTCTGGAGGCAAGTTGTTCCACTGATTAATTGTTCTAACTGTCAGGAAATTTCTCCTTAGTTCTAAGTTGCTTCTCTCCTTGATTAGTTTCCACCCATTGCTTCTTGTCTTACTCTCAGGTGCTTTGGAGAACAGTTTGACTCCCTCTTCTTTGGGGCAGCCTCTGAGATATTGGAACGCTGCCATCATGTCACCCCAAGTCCTTCTTTTCATTAAACTATTGGGTGTATTACTTGGAACCCTGACACATACACAGTGTGTATGTGTATGTGTACGTGTATGTGTATGTGTCAGTGGTGGGATGCTCCGGTTCGCACCGGTTTGCAAGAGCTGGTAGTAAAAATTTTTAGTAGTTCAGAGAACCGGTAATAACATTGGCTGGCCATGCTCCTGAACCGGTCCCCAGCCCGGTCACCACTTGCTTACCCCGCCCACCTCATCAGAGGCTTTTTTTTTTTACTTTTAAAAGCATTTTTTCTACAACCTCTTCGGCTGAAAAAAATGCTTTTAAAAGTTATAAAGAAAGCCTCTGATGATCGCGCAGCTCAGCTGGGATCTCAGAGGCTTTTAAAAGCATTTTTTCTGCAACCTCTTCAGCTGAAGAGGTTGTAGGAAAAAAAATGCCTTTAAAAGCCTCTGGTGATCCCAGCTGACTTGCCTGATCATCAGAGGCTTCTAAAAGCATTTTTTTTCTTCAACCTCTTAAGGTTGTAGAAAAAATGCTTTTAAAAGTAAAAAAAAAAAAAGTTGGCCACGCCTACCCAGTTACATTACCCCCCCCACAAGCTACACCCACAAAATAAGCCATGCCCACAGAAACAGTAGTAAAAAAATTTAGAACCCACCCCTGGTATGTGTATGTATATGTGTATGAATATGAATATGAATATGGCATGAACCTTTGTAGCTTCTAGCATGCTTCTTGTGATGTAAAAGTGTGGTAGCCAGCAGCAAGAGGCATAAGCCATTGCATGGAATTTTGGATTAATTATTTTTAATTTAAAATACATAGTGTGTTTGTGTATCTCTCTCTCTCTCTCTCTCTCTCTCTGTGTGTGTGTGTGTTTGTGTATTGTATACATATGTGTGTGTGAGTATATATTTTTACCTATTATATCTGTATCCTTATTTATTATCATCTAAATGTATATCTGTATTTATATAATCCATATTTATATCTTTATTTGTATTATCTATATCTATATGAAAGGTACTCGCAAATAATTCAGTCATTTGTGATTGTGTGAGAAAAATCCATCAGACTTCCTCGATCATATTCCTGTTCTGTCGCCTCAAGTTTCTTACCCCAACCGCAAAGTGGATTTTCTTGAGAATTGCATACTCTACTACCTCCAAGCAGAATTAATATTCAGCTACATATCCTTAGTTGCGTCTGGCCAATTTAAGTTGTTAATTGCTGGTTTAGGCAATACAGAATATGCACACAGTGTGCTGAAATGAAGGCAGACGTTCCTACAGTATAATGTAATATAAAGTAGTAAGTATAATGTAGTATAGATTAATCTTTATCTGTTGGACCAGACAGCAGTTCAGACTCCATTCCAATGCTGTCTGAAATGCAAAGAAGGTTAAAGATGTTCAACCTCTTTCTACTTTTATTTTGGCTTTTTTCATGCTCAAAACCATGCCAACAAAATTTATCCATTTTGCTACTAAATTTCAGTTGTACAATCTTAGTTTTAGGTAGGTTGCAAGTTAGTTCAGGGCTCCCTCTATCTGTTGTGGTCCGCCAGCAGCCTGCGGACCTGACAGCGGAGTCGGACACCGATGAGGCTGAGGAAGAACATGGGCCAGTCCTGGAGGCTGGGGAAGGCCCAGATGAGGGCTCTGCATCAGAGGCAGAGATGGGGCCAGGACCATCGGGGAGTGAAGTGTGGACTTCGGAGCCTCCAGAGGCTGACAGTAGAGAGCCAGAGGAACAGGAGGAGCCTGTTCCTAGTGCACGTATGAGAAGAGCTGCCAGAAGGCAGGAGCAGCTAAAGCAGAGAGGACGACTCAGGAGTAAGGCCAAGAGATGATTGGCCCCTCCCATAAGGCTTAAAAGACTAGCAATGGCTCTTGGGCTCTTTGCCGGAAAACAACATTGAGAGAATTTGCTGCTTGTTTCACTTGTCGGCGTCTTCTGCTTCTGAACTTTTGCCAAGAAAAGCCTTTGGCAGTTTGCCTAATTATATCAAGGTTGGTGATAAATTGAGGAATGGTATTTTGAAGAATTTGTTTTAATTTAGTTTGGACTACGCTGAGAATGAGTTAATTCTCAGCTGTTCTAATAAAGTCTGTTTGTTTTCGAACTGTTTGCGTTTAATACTAACTACTTGGGCCTGGGTCACAACACTATTTGCTATATTGAAATGCCATTTGGTTTAATAACTATCCTGGTATTATTGTTGTAGGAAATAACCAGGAGTGGAGGGTGGGGGTCAAATGCATCATTAGTTTGGAATCATAACATTTCCAGTTTTGAGTCATTATATGCTCATTACATCCAGCCCGCCCTGAATTCCATTGACCCTAATCTAGCACTTATTTGACTTGACCATTGGTAGATCAGATTCTTGTGTATAGGCAGCATAAAATATAATTTCAATGCTTTGAACTCTACTCCTCTTCCTGGTTTCTTGCACCTGAAAATTGAACTGAGAATGTAGCTACGGATAAAGCTGTGGCAGAACATGGTATTTGGAAACTGTTGGAACTCAGCCAGTGAATCCCAAGGTTGAAGGATTGGCTTCAATAGAGAGTTGGCATTGTGCTGGATTTATCCAATAGGGAGTGGTACAGGTAGTCCTCCATTTAGTGACTGTTCAAATTTACAACGGCCCTGAAAAAAGTGACTGATGACCATTTTTCACACTTGCGACCTTTGTAGCATCCCTATGGTCATGTGATCAAAATTGAGATGCTTGGCAACTGGTTCATACTTATGCTGTGTCCCATCATTGCCCAGAGGATTAATGGTTGCCCTCTCCCCTCCTTGGAAGAGCTTTATAGCTCTTGTTGCCTTAAGAAAGTTCAAACCATTCTTAAAGATCCATCTCATCCTGGGTACCCTTTTGTGGGTTTTTTTTTTTTTTTGAACTATTACCATCTGGCAGACGGTACAGGATAATAAAAACAAGGACAAATAGGCTGAAAAACAGCTTCTATCCCAGAGCAGTAACTATATTGAATTCTACTGTATAGTGCAATATTAATGCAATATCAGGGGTTTTTTTAATTCAATTGTATAGAAGGTGGCTTTTGTTTTATTTTTTATGTATAATGCACACTGAAGATGGCATTTAATTTCATTATACGAGGTGCAATGACAATAAACTAAATTAAACTAACTCGTTCCCCAGTAATGTCTGTTCATAAAATACATGGGAAAAAAAAACAATGCAGGTTTTATGCAAAGTAAAGTTGATTGATTGATTGATTGATTGATTGATTGATTGGTTCGATTTATATGCCGCCCTTTTCCGGAGACTCAGGGCGGCTTACAATGCATTAAGCAATAGCCTTCATACTTTTGTATATACCTGCTTAGTAGGGCTTTCGCCCCCCACCCCCAAGCGGTGTTTTATTTTTATACAAAGTCAGCTTAGTGCCCCCACAATCCGGGTCCTCATTTTACCTACCTCGAAAGGATGGAAGGCTGAGTCAACCTTGAGCCTGGTGAGATTTGAACTTGCAGTAGTTGCAGGCAGCTGGTGTTACTTAACAGCGCTTTAGACTGCTGCGCCACCAAGGCTCTTGCCTACATATGCACACACAAAGAAGATGTCCAAAGGCCTTTATTGATCAATAATGAGAAAAGTCGGGTCTAGAAACTCTGGATGAGACCCAGTGGGATGGTTATTCCAAAACCCTCATTGTCTTGGCGACGTTTTGACGAAGTCTCATTCGTCATCTTCAGGCTGGTGTTCTCGGCTTCGTGCTTCCAGGAGCAAATTGCAAATTGCTCCTGGAAGCACGAAGCCGAGAACACCAGCCTGAAGATGACGAATGAGACTTCGTCAAAACGTCGCCAAGACACTTCCAATTTTACGTGGGAGAAGACCCGAATAACCAAAGACCTACCTACCTACATACATACATACATACATACATACATACATACATATATATATATATCACTGATATTAAAGGGATACCAAAAATGAACATTTGCAAGAGCTTTCTTTCTTTTTTTTCTGAGAAAGTTTGACCCATATGTTTCTTCCAGAAAAATAATTCATAAAGGAATGAATTATTTCTGTTTATGGTCTGTTTAGAACCATTGGAACTTCTGGATTAATTTCACCCAGAGTGACCTTGACTAAAAGGGAAGGATAAGGGGCCTCCTTACCTCAGTGAAAGTTTGCTTAAGCAAGAAGGGCTAGTTGAACTTTGGGGTGCTTGATATTGCTGGCTCTTCTTCTGAGCTCTGGATGGTCCTTTAACACATTAAGAGCGTTGGAAGGGACCTTGGAAGTCTCATAGTTCAACCCTCTGCTCAAACAGGAGACCCTATATAGCTGTGATGACGAACCTATGGCACGCGTGCCACAGGTGGCATGCAGAGCCATATCGGTGGGCACGCGAGCTCAGCTCTGGCACACATGCGTGCACTGGCCATCTGCTTTTCAGGCCTTCTGGGCCCACCGGAAGTTGGCAAACAGGCCATTTCTGACCTCCGGAGGACCTCTGGGGTGTGGGGGGGGGTGGGAAAGTTGTTTTCACCCTCCCCAGGCTCCTAGAAAGTCTCTGGAGCCTGGGGAGGGCAAAAAAACAGGCCTACCAGGCCCACTGTGCCATCGAGTGCCAAAAGCGGGGGGGAGGGCGTACAGGGGGAGTGCATGCATATAGAAATATGGGGGTGAGCATGCACATGCATGACCCCCCTACTCCCTCCATTTTGGGGGGCGGATAGAATTATGGGTGTGGGCACGCATGTCTGTGACCCCCCCCCCGTGGTCCCCCCATTTTTGGCACGCAATGGCAAAAAGGTTAGCCATCACTGCTATATAGCATTTCAAAATAATAGAAGAAAAAGAAACAAACAAACAGAATAAAAGAGTTGGAAGCAGGGGTGAAATCCAACAGGTTCTGACAGGTTCTGGAGAACCTGTAGCGGAAATTTTGAGCAGTTCAGAGAACCGGCAAATATCACCTCTGGCTGGCCCCAGAGTGGGGTGGGAATGGAGATTTTGCAATATCCTTCCCCCAGGAGTGGGGAGGGAATGGGGATTTTGCAGTATCCTTCCCCTGCCACGCCCACCAAGCCACACCACGCCCACCAAGCCACGCCCACAGAACCGGTAGTAAAAAAAATTGGATTTCATCACTGGTTGGTAGGGACCTTGGAGGTCTTTTAGTCCAGGCCCCTGGACTAAACCATTTCAGATAAATGGTTGTCCAATCTCTTCTTTAAAAACTCGGGTGTTGGAGCGCTCACAACTTGTTCAGACAACCCCTTCCACAGATTAATTGTTCTCACTGTCAGGAAATTTCTCCCCAGTTCTTGGCTTGATCAGCTTCCATCCATTGCTTCTTGTCCAACTTGTTCAGACAAGTGGTTTGCCAATCTCTTCTTAAAAACTTCCTTTTCTGCCTTTTCTTTCTATGGTTTCCTAATTTCTCTTTATTTCTCTTATTCTGGCAAGTCCAGTGGTGGAATTCAATTTTTTTTTATTATCAGTTCTGTGGGCGTTGCTTGGTGGGTGTGGCAGGGGAAAGATACTGCAAAATCTCCATTCCCACCCCACTCCAGGGGAAGGATATTGCAAAATCTCCATTCCCACCCCACTCCTGAGGGAAGGATATTGCAAAATGTCCATTCCCACTATTAAATTCTTAGCGCAGGCATGAATTAGGCGAGGTTTTGTGTCTCAACAGAACTCTTTATTTAACATCGTAGTAGACAAAGCAATTACGAACAAGGGACAACCTGAGGAAACACTGACAGCTTTTATATACCCCCGCT
The DNA here is from genome assembly GCF_029215685.1 of Pituophis catenifer annectens. Lineage (NCBI taxonomy): Eukaryota > Metazoa > Chordata > Lepidosauria > Squamata > Colubridae > Pituophis > Pituophis catenifer. The sequence goes on along the minus strand of NW_027256883.1, from coordinate 13,950,428 downwards.
TACGGGACTGCCTTCTGCCACCAATAGCCTCCCACCAGCCAGTTCGCTCCCACAGAGAGGGCCTCCTCAGGGTGCCGTCAGCCAGACAATGCCGGCTGGCTACCCCCAGGAGGAGAGCCTTCTCTGTGGTGGCACCTACCCTTTGGAACAATCTACCCCCAGAGATACAAGTGATCCCAGACCTCCGGACTTTTCGTTGGGCCCTTAAAACCTACTTTTTTCAGTTAGCTGGGCTGTCCTGATTTTATGGTTGGTTTTAAAATTTGATATAGATTTTAAATTGATAAATTTTAAACTATGGGCCAAATTTGATTATTTTAAATCTATTTTTAATCGTACTTTATGTATAAATGTCTTTATTTTGGCTGTTCACCGCCCTGAGTCCGAAAGGAGAAGGGCGGTATAGAAATTCGAATAATAAATAAATAAATCGGGAGACACGGATAATCCCGCGTTTTAAGGCCATGCCTCTTGACCAATCCCAGGTGGCGTCCCCTGTTGCCGGGTGCCGCCGAACACAACACCCACCCCACTCTGGGGCCAGCCAGAGGTGGTGTTTGCCGGTTCTCTGAACTAGTCAAAATTTCCGCTACCGGTTCTCCAGAACTTGTCAGAACCTGATGAATAGCACCCCTGGTCAAGTCCTGGTCATGAGCTGTGCCATCATATGGTCTTTGGTCTTGATTGCCAGGTTCCAACTGACTTGATCCAGACCGTTGGCCATGACCCAGCTCTGACCCCATCCTATAAACTAGCCTGTTGGACTAACAGTTTTATTTATATCTGGATTTGCTAGCAACTCAGGATTCCTCCAGAGCCAAAGTATAATAACCAATAGGTCTTGCCAAGGTTGGAGGAAATGCCATTGGGTAGAGTAAGAATCAGTTGGCTTATGGCTTCAGGGAAAACTGTTTTCCTCTATGGGAAATCTCCTTTGTTCAATAGGAGGGCCTGCATGTGGGATACACATCCTGTTTTCAGGCGCCTGTTGCTAGGAATGGTACAATGTGGAAGGGCAGGACCTTTGCTTGAACTTCTCTTTTGAATCCTATTCATGGCTTAAATAACAGCTGATGCATCATCATGCAAAAAGAAGCCACAGAATAGTCACCAAAGAACCAAAAAGGCCTCCAGCTCCAGCATTCTCCATCCAAGGATACTGGAACAAGCAATAGATCAATATTTTGTTTTAAATGGAAAGCAGTATATAAATATATAAAGTCAGTAAACAAGGATGCAAGGATATCAATTGGAAAAGTATGAGTCCTGTCTTCCAGGGTTGGGCTGCTGGGAGTTCGTAGGGGTTCGGGAGAACCTCTAGCTAAGATTCTGTGCAGTTTGGAAAACGCCCAAATCCCACTGCAGCCTGTTTTGGATGCAGGTAAGTGCCGGGCACACACAGAGGCTCGGGGAGGGTGAAAAATGGGCCTACCTACTGGAAGTTCAGGAAGGCCAGAAACGGGCCCATTTCCAGCCTCCAGAGGGCCTCCAGAGTTTAGGGAGGCCATTTTCACCCTCCCAGAGGCTCGAGGAAAACTTCCGGAGCCTGGGGAGGGCTCGAGGGAAAACCTCCGGAGTTTCCCCCCCCGCCATGGTGCAGGAGGCCGACTAGGCCACGCCCACCATGGCTACGCCAACCCAGCAACCAGACAGAGAACCCCTTGCTAAAATTTTTGAAGCCCACCCCTGCCGTCATCAGGCACCTCCCCAAAATGATTGTACAAAAGAACATCCAAAAGTGAATGTATGAAACGAAAGGCAATTAGAGCCATGGTGGTGGCACAGTGGAGAGAATGCAATATAGCAGGCAAACTCTGCCTGCTGTCAGGAATTCGATCCTGACCGGATCGAGGTTGACTCAGCCTTCCATCCTTCCGAGGTCGGTAAAATAAGGACCCAGATTGTTGGGGGCAATAGGCTGGCGTTGTAAAGACTATGATAAGTCTATGAGACTATGATAAGTCTATGAGACTATGTAAAGACTATGATAAGTCTTAAGTGCTATTGCTATTGTTATTGCAATTGAATGGGGTTTTTTACCTTTATTATAGAATCTTTTCCTATTAGTTGGCTAGCCCTCTTGAAAACCAGTTAATGAAGGTATGGGATGCAAAATGCTCAAAATGAAAAAGGCATGACGTGGGGCTGAAGAAGGATTGGTCAAGATTGGTCAAGAATTGTCCTGCAATTTCAACATGACATGCTTTATCTTTCTATTTCTCGATTCCGCACTTCCTTATTCTCTGGAGTTCAAAGGAAGATGTGCACATGTCCAAAATTCAGCAATATTTCCTAGTTGTGTTGGCGGCTTCGGTGATGAGACAATTTCCATGCTTGTAATGCAACCTTCTATAGCATGGACATTTCATGCACATGCATAATTTTTCCACATAGAGTGGAACCTTCCAACTCATAGGGCAGTCGTCCCATTTGGACTTAAGTTTCCCATTGTGGAACAAACCTGTTTAAAGCATGGAAACCATGACTTCCCTGATGTCACCAATGCAGCCAGGAGATAGGAAGTGTTGCTGATTGCTCCTACAGGGTTGGTTTGATTATGTGTGAGCTGAAGAAGCTTCTTGGATGAGAAAAAAAAACAAAAAAGTGCCTCTTGAAAAAAGCACCTTTGTTATTCAATGTCTCTGTTTAAGTAAGGAAGAATTCTGACACCATGGCCCAACAGCTTGCAAGTTATCTAATGTTTACTAAAGAAAGAGAAATGAACTGAGATGCAAATGCTGGTAAAAAGTGGATTTTGTAACATGAGCTCTATGGTAAGGAATAAAAGATTAGTCAAAAAAAAAAAAGGAGGGGGGGGATGTCCTTGTATAAAATAATGTTCCGTGTCCCTTGTTGTATGAAAATGAGACCTGGACAGGCCGGAAGTATACAAATCAGTTAAACTTTATGCAAATGAGATATTTAAAAGGCAGTTGTAGTAAAACAAGAAGAGAGAGAGAATCAAGCATGAATGTGGACGGGACATAAAAGGGAGCGACTAAGGTTTTTTTTTTGGTCATAGAAGAAAGAATGAATAAGGACTGCATCACAAAACAAATATGCGAAGGAAGAAGGCATGAATTTAGAGAGGGGGAAAGTTGAGAAAGTCATGGATGAATGGAGTTGAGACATTTAAAGAACAAAGGGCGAAATATGAGAAGATAATCTCACTAGTCTGATAATCCTGGGAAGGCATCCTTAGTGTTTATGAACTCTTTTATTTAATTGAAAAATCAACTTTTCTCCTTATTTCTGATCTACAGGTAGTCCTCAATTTACAGCTGTTCGTTGAATGGCCGTTCAAAGTTACGACGGCACTGAAAAAAGTGATGTACAACCGTTTTTCAGAGGTATGACCATTGCAGCATCCCTACGGTTGGGATGCTTAGGATTTAGCAGAGGTACTGGTCTACCAGGCTTTTAACTGCTTGCAGAGCTGTACCGATCTACCCATTTATTTTTGCAGGCACTGATCTACTTGTGTATTTTTGCAGGCACTGGTCTACGCATTTATTTTTGCAGGCACTGATCTACTCATGTATTTTTTCAGGCACTGATCTACTCATGTATTTTTGCAGGCACTGGTTTACTCATTTGTTTTCTTTTAACACTGATCAGCTGTAAGGTGGCCCTTTGAAGCCCCGCGGCAAGAGTTTAAACAGTTTTTTTCCCCTCTAGCCATCAGCTGGGACTCAGGAGGCAGCAATAGATTGGGGGTGGGGCCAAATAAAAGGTAAGAATAACGTGGGGGTGGGGGGGGGCATGGGGGGCGGGGGGACAGAACCGGTTTGGTGACATCATATCATCACTGCTACTGGCTCGGGAGAACCGGGCCGAATCGGGAGGAACCCACCACTGATTTGACCGCTTGGCAATTGAGTCCTATTTATGAAATTTATCACATGTCCCAAGGTCATGTGATCCCCTTTTGGGATCTTCTGACAAGCAAAGTCAACGGAGAAGCCAGATTCACTTCGCAACCGTGTCTCTAATTTAACAACTCACTTAACGACGCTGGCAAACAAGGTCGCAACCTGGGGCAAAATTCACTTAACAACTATCTCACTTAGCAATAGAAATTGTGGGCTTTGTTGTGGTTATAAGCGGACGATTACCTGTATTCACTTAATCTCTGACATGTTGTCATTGTTGGCCTTTCTGGTGTCACATTTGTATTGTTTCATCCATTTTTCTCCGGGAATTTATTTTCCTGGGATTTTACAATGTCATACAGGCACTGCTTAAAGAAATTCCTTTGGGAATTGTTTCATAAATTAAATAAATAAAAGCATCAGTATTGTGATTCAGCCTCTTAATTATTTTAATGGGGCCCTTAGCCAGTAGGTGTCTCTGTTAATCATATTTTTTTTTTAAAAAAAAAGATAATACTCTTGCAATGGACCAGGTGAGAGGCACCCTAGGTTGGGATAGAGAAATAAGTTTACTTGCTCAAGAACAGAATATAAAATACATTCCGGCTTCCCACCTACAGTAGTGGCCAAAATTGTGGAAACCTTTTGGGAAAAGTGTATTTTCTAAAACTAGCTAATAACACCACTTTTTTTGGGAGGGGAGTAGTACCATAAAATTATATATCAATGGAAAGATAATTTAATCAGGAATGTAATGCAATAGCTTTTATGGAGGATTTGCTGTTAGAATTGCTGTTACAGTATAAAGAAGAAAAGTAAAACAGATAGAAAAAACGAGATATACAAAAATGATCACCATAGAATAAACGAGATATACAAAAATGATCACCATGTCGGTTAATCCTTAGTTGGGTAACCTTTAGCATGAATTACATCCTTACAATGTCTTCCCATGGAGTGAACCAAACCTTTTAGTTCTGCAGCTGTTATAAAGTGAAACCAAGATTAAACGATGGCTTCTATTAACTGGGTTTTATTGCTGGGTCGCTTCTGACTAACAAGTTTCTTTAGTCGGCTCCATAGATTTTCAATTGGGTTAAGGTCTGGGCTATTCCCAGGCCATTCCAGCAGTGGAATATGATTGTCTTGAAATGCCCCCCCCCCAAAAAAAGGGGTGTTATTAGCCATCAAACCTCAAAAATACACTTTTCCCAAAAGGTTTCCACAATTTTGGCCACTACTGTATAGCATTGTTCCAATATTTGAGGGGCTGCCACAGAGAGGATGGGTTCAAGCTGTTTTCCAAGGCACCCAAAGGCCAGACAAGGAATAATGGATGGAAGCTGATCAAGGAGAGATTCAACCTAAACATAAGGATAAATTTTCTGCTAGTGAGAACAATCAATCAATGGAACAGAAGTTGCCTTTGGAAATTGTGGGAGCTTCATCACTGGAGGCTTTCAGGAAGAAATTGGACTGCTATTTGTCAGAAATGGTGAAGAGTCTCCTGCTTGGGGGGCGGGGTTGGACTAGATGACCTTCAAGATCCCTTCCAACTCTTTTAATCTAATCTAATCTAATCTAATCAAGTATGGCTTGTAGAGCACCAAGCTGGGCCTTGCTCCATTTCAGGCTAGCACCAACAAAGACAAATTAGCCACGCTTGTCAAAAGATAGCATGTGAGCAGAATTTAAGCTATCAGCAAGCAGGTCATTGGGCAATAAATCAGAATCTAATTTGACGATGCGTAGATCACTGAGGGCAACAAGGTCTTTTGATGCATTTTTAGTCACCAGCTTCAAGATGGTTTATACGGAGTCTTTCGGCACCCAATCGTTTAATCTCCTAAAATCACGTCAACGATTGTAGGCATTCAGTCCTAACCGAAATCTGATATAAGATATAATATGAGGTGCTTTACAAACCAATTGGGCTCTGATTTACATGCCATAGGCTCTTCTACCTAAAAGAAGTTATCTGTATTTCTGATTGGAAATCTGCAGAAATGTAAAAACTCTTGTACTAAGTTCTTTGTTTTTAAATATCAGCGTGTTCTTCAAGAATTCTCTGTATTGTTCACTGGCATGAGAATATGTTGGGAACCACAGGTAGAATTCACAGACACACAGACACAGAGAGAGAGAGGGAGGGAGGGAGGGAGGGAGGGAGGAGAGAGAGAGAGAGAGAGAGAGAGAGAGAGAGAGAGAGAGAGAGAGAGAGAGAGAGAGAGAGAGAGAGAGAGAGAGAGGGAGAGAGATTTTTGCTTTTATTTTAAAAGCAACCTTATCAAGTAGGCTAGACTGGATTAGCTCAAAATAATCAAGGCAAGTTCATGAGAACCTGGAAATTTGAAACATTGCTTCTCATGATGTCAAGTGGCGGAGGAAATCAGGAGATTCAGGCAGTTCAAATGAGCATAAGGATTTATTGCACGCTGAAACTCTCTACAAGAATCTGGCCGACTGACAGTCAAAGGAAATGAGCGGGAGATAAGAGATACAGTCAAAGTAGACCAGACCTAGCTCTTTTGTGGGTGCGCAGGGACTCATGACTTATGACACATTTGACCTTTGACCTCTCCCTCTGGCTCAACCTGGTCACCTCCTACACATAATTTAGTAAAGGTAGTCCTTGACTTACAACAGTTCACTTAGTGTCCATTTGCAGTTACAACAGCACTGAAAAAAAGTGGCTTAAGACCGTTTTTCACACATACAATCATTGCCGCATCCTCATGATCACATGATCAAAATTTGGATGCTTGGCAACTGACTCATATTTAGGATGGTTGCAGTGTCCCAGGGTCATGTGATCATTTTTTGTGACCTTCTGACAAGCAAAGTCAATGGGGAAGCCAGATTCACTAACAACCATATTACTAACTTAACTATCGTAGCCAGAAAGGTTGTACAATTGGACAGAATGCACTTAACAAGTGTCTCACTTAGCAAAAGAAATACGGAATATAGAACAGAGTTAGAAGGAACCTTGGAGGTCTTCTAGTCCAACCCCCTGCTTAGGCAGGAAACCCTACACCACTTCAGACAAATGGTTATCCAACATCTTCTTAAAAATTTCCAGTGTTGGAGCAATTCACAACTTCTGGAGGCAAGTTGTTCCACTGGTTAATTGTTCTAACTGCCAGGAAATTTCTCCTTAGTTCTAAGTTGCTTCTCTCCTTGATTAGTTTCCACCCATTGCTTCCTGTCCTACCCTCAGGTGCTTTGGAGAATAGCTTGATTCCCTCTTTATGGCAGCCCCTGAGATATGGGAACACTGCTATCATATCTCCCCTAGTCCTTCTTTTCATTAAAATAGACTGGGTGTCCGCAACCTGTGGCTCCAGAGCTGCATGTGGCTCTTTGGGCCCTCTGCTGTGGCTCCATGTCAGGTGATTCCACCACTGGCTGGGCCCACCTCTCATCCTTCCCCCACACCACCACTCACTCCTCGCCTGGCCGGAGAAGGTAAGGGTGATGGCGGGAGATGGAGAAGCGGCCAGGGCAGAGACAGAGAGATACAGAGAGAGGGGGGAAGGAGGGAGGGAGGGAGGGAGGGAGAGAGATATGTCAAAAGGGTTTTGTGGTGTCCAGTGTATTTTAACAACCAGTTCTCTGCCCTAATGACTATCTGGCTAGGCATGGCTAGGGGGGTCATTTTTTTTTTTTAAATTGATTTATATGCCGCCCTTCTCCGAAGACTCAGGGCGGCTTACAATGTGCTCAGCAATAGCCTTCATCCTTTTTGTATATTTATACAAAGTCAGCTTATTGCCCCCACAACTGGGTCCTCAATTTACCTACCTTAGAAAGGATGGAAGGCTGAGTCAACCTTGAGCCTTGGCGAGATTCGAACCCTGCAGTAATTGCAGGCAGCTGGTCATGTGACTGGTGGAAGTGAGTGAGGTTGGGTTGGCCACGCCCACCAAGGTTTTGTGGCTCCCGATGTTTTCTCTTCTGTGGGAAACAGGTCCAAATGGCTCTTTGAGTATTTAAAGTTGCAGACAACTGATCTAGAGATACCCAGTTCCTGCAACCGTTCTTCATATGTTTTAGCCTCCAGTCCTCTAATCATCTTTATTGCTCTTCTCTCCATTCTTTCTAGAGTCTCAACATCTTTGTCAAATGTTGGGCTCAATTGTGGTCGTAAATCAAGGACTAACTGTACTATGGTTCTTCTTATCTACCACTACTTTCTTTTGGCCAAGAGAATTACATCTTTTTTTTTTAAATCATTTTTAGAATTGTTAATTACACTGGTAAATCTAGTGTGCAGCTACAAGGTAAGGTAAGCAGAGCTTTTACTGAATAATACAAGCTAAAATAATATAAGTGGATTGAGTAAAATCACTCTATAATCCAATGGTCCTTTGACAAATAATCTTATCCTTTTTCCGGCCTCCCATTCTGTCTCCTTTTCTCCCCTGCGAATGTCTGCAATAAAGAAATATTATCACCCTTCCGACTCAAACATTAAGATCCTCATCTGCATCCCTCCCGTTTAATTCCAGCAGGCAAATGAGCAAATCCATCGATTTTTAATGACTGCTCAGGCTTATTATTCAGCCAGCAAGCAGCTTTAATCATTTGACAGGAATGTCAGAGCCACAAAGAGGGAAAATGTTTTTCCACTCAAGGGAAGGAGGGAGGAACATGGGAAAGAGGAGGCTTTTTTGAAACTAAAAATTACAGCCTCCGGGCTGCCATCAGCATTGTTATGCAAATGCAAAGTGAAATTTTGCTGGGACCGTTTCCTCTGAATTTTTTAGCAGCAATCCTCAAAGGCGCTCACTCCAATTAGAGATGAAATGCTTGGGAATATCAGGTATTGTTGTCAACAACACGGGCTTATAGTAACACGGTCTCCGAAGTGGTAAGACACAGATCGGGGTTGGGTTGATTGAATTCCCCAAGGAGGAAAAATACCAACAAGCAGTGGTGGGATTAAAAAATGTTCACTACCGGTTCTGTGGGCATGGCTTGGTGAGCGTGGTTTGGTGGGCATGGCGAAGGGAAGGATACTGTAAAATCTCCATTCCCACCCCACTCCAGGGGAAGGTTACTGCAAAATCCCCATTTTCTCCTGATCAGCTGGGACTCAGGAGGCAGAGAATAGATGGGGGCGGGGCCAGTCAGAGGTGGTATTTGCCAGTTCTCCAAACTACTCAAAATTTCTGCTACTGGTTCTCCAGAACTGGTCAGAACCTGCTGAATATCACCTCTGCAACAAGGTCTTTCCAGGTTCTGGTGATGCAGAAGATCCCCTGATGGAGTCCCGTGGAGAATTCTTTTGTTTCTTTTCCTTACCAATTCTCAAAGACATCTTGAAGAAGATTCTTGCGCGTATGAGATGGCCCAAAGGTATGAGTGAATGTCCCATGTTTTGTGGTACAATCTTCTTCCCAAATAACTCAGGAACAGAGTGAGTTCAGAGCACTGCTCTGAATTTTATTATCGCTACCTATATACAAGGGACGTGGTGGCTCAGTGGCTAAGACGCTAAGCTTGTCGATTGAAAGGTTGGCAGTTCAGCGGTTCGAATCCCTAGTGCTGCATAACGGGGTGAGCCCCCTTTACTTGTCCCAGCTTCTGCCAACCTAGCAGTTCGAAAGCACATGAAAAATGCAAGTAGAAAAATAGGGACGACCTTTGGTGGGAAGGTAACAGCATTCCATGCGCCTTCGTCATTTCATGGCGGCTACATGACCACGGAGACGTCTTCGGACAGCGCTGGCACTTCAGCTTTGAAACGGCGATGAGCACCGCCCTCTAGAGTTGGTAATGACTAGCACATATGTGCGAGGGGAACCTTTACCTTTTTATATACAAGAATTTGGTATCAACCCTGAAGCTGACCGTGGGCGAAGCCATCTTGGAGCTTCAGTGCTGCCACACTGGAGCTGAGGAATAGGGAGGGGGGATTAGAGATAGCTAGGGTTGTGTAGTCAAAACAAAATACTTTCTCTTGGGAACAAGGACGTTCTCACACCTGGCCAGAGGAAGGAGGAGTGATTTCACCAGACCAGTGGATGCTGCCTTGATTGGGCCATGTGACTGATTGTTTGGGATGGGGGGGGGAAACTTTCACTTTTAATTAGGTGAAAACTGTGGGAGACTTCAGAGTCGGTTTTCACAAGATATGTGCCAATATGATATTTCCAATAAAGCTATTCTTTGAGGAATCTACCTGCTTCTGAGTTTTTGCTTGCAATGGATCTATTACTTGGAACTCTGATATCTGGTTCAACACAGGTAGTCCTCAACTTACAACCACAATTGAGCCAAAATGTCTCTCTCTGTTGCTAAGCGAGACATTTGTTAAGTGAGTCTTTCCCCGTTATATGATCTTTCTTACCACAGTGAACGACTGTAGTTACTAAGTTAGGAACACAGTTATTTAATGAATCTGGCTTCTCCATTGACCTTGCTTGTCAGAAGGTTGCAAATGGGGATCACATGACCCTGGGACATTGCAACGGTCATAAATATGTGTCAGTTACTAAGCATTTAAATTTGGATCACATGATCACAGGGCCGCTGCAATGGTCATAAGTGTGGAAGCACTTTTTTCAGTGCTGTGGTAACTTTGAATGATCACTGAATTGAATGGTTGTAAGTTGAAGGATACTTGTAGATTTTAAATACGTAGAAAAGTTGATTTTCAATTAAATGAAAGAGTTCTTAAATGCTGTTCTTCTCCTACAAAAGTTCTCCAATCTTTAGACTTTGCACTTGTTGGAAGAAATGCCCTTCTGGGTTCAATTCCAAGTGGGGAGAAAGGCACTGGAAATATGGTGGCTGCTTGGAAATATGGTTTTTAATGGTGGACAGGATCACATGTCTTGAAGACGTTGGGTGAAGAAAAAATGGGCAGAGATGCTAAGAGTACTTGAGTTTTATACCCTCTGTTGGGTTTTGAATCTGAGCTTGTATTCTGATTGGTTGTCAGACTCTCCATGGGGCCATGCAGGGCAACTCTGTAGGCTGCCCTGAGTCCCAGGCTTGGTTGAGCCTTACTGGGTGATGTAATCTTCCCAGGTGCCATGTGGTGAGACGCCAAGAGGGTTAATCCTATCATGTCCTGAGGGCCATGCCTTAATCCCATCACCCTGGAGCTGAAGCGGGGATGGGGGGTGGGGGCAGGGAGCTGCAGGAAGCTGCTTTGTCTTTAAAAACATCTTTCTCCTTTTCTCATCCAGGGAAACACAATATTCTGCCTTTTTAATATTTCCTAAAATATTTCATTCTTCTAGGAGCGGGGTGGGTGCTAACTTCCTACACATGTTTCCATTAATCCCCAAAAGAAGACCGCAAGATGGAATTCCTCCTGAGAGAGAGAGAGAGAGTGAGTGGGGAGGGGGGGAGGGAGGGAGGGAGGGAGGGAGGGAGGGAGGGAGGGAGGGAGGGAGAAGTGGGGGAGATATATATATTTCTCTAGGGAATTTTTTTAACAGCCATGCTATTGTCAAGGGGAATTTCGCTTTTTGTGAATAGTTGGGGAACTTTCCTCTGAGGCATTTGGAGAAATACATCACCCAGTTCCTCTCCTAATATAATAGGTGAACATTTTTTTTAAAAAAAAAACTATTGCTCTGAACTGAGTTCTAGAGCAGCTATTCTCCTTTCATACAAGCCGCAGAGTGCTGAACTGCGTTTCTCATAAGAACGCTCGCTCGACAAACAGATAATTATAACTTGGCTTTCAGCCCTACCCGGCATGTATTGCCCAAGTTTTAAAAGATCCCAGTGGAATGTTAAGCTCCTTTTCCTGGCATTTACACGGGTTTTGTTTTGTTTTGTTGAGCTGAGGATGGCAAAAGGAAGGATATGGTGGTTTTCCGTGGGTTTGTTTATGATGATTTTTGAGGGGGCTCCTGGCTTTTGTGCTTTCTATTTTATGCCCTTGCTTATATCCTTTGCGAGTCTGCCCAGAAATATTTGAGGTGTGTGCATTATATAAGAAAGAAGAGGCTGGGAGCAAAAGCGGCAAGATGTTGCGATTGTGAATTGTTACGTGAATTGTTAAGACTGCAGAAAGAACAATTGCAACCGGCCCGCCTTCCATAGAAGATCTGTATATTGCATGGGTCAGAAGGAGGGGAGGGCTGAACAAATATCTACCCTGTTTTCCCGAAAATAAGATCCAACCGGAAAATAAGTCCTAGCATAATTTTTTCAGGATGCTCGTAATATAAGCCCTACCCCTAAAATAAGCCCCAGTTAAGATTGTCAGACAGCTGGACAGCATTTAGTGCTGTATTTCCCCCCCAAAATAAGACCTAACTGGAAAATAAGCCCTAATGTGTCTTTTGGAACAAAAATTAATATAAGACCCGGTCTTATTTTGGGGAAAACACGGTATTAGACCCCTCACATCCTGGACATAAACTATTTCAACTCCTCCCCTTGGAAGGGTGCTACAGAGCATTGCATGTCAAAACAACTAGACTTCTTCCATGTCTAGCTTAAATTTTAAGCTATCAGACTGAAGCCATCTTCTTGGCTTTGTCTTTGGCCAAAAATAAGTCGTTATCGGTACATGTTTCTGGTAGCAGCCAACATACCAGCAGATGGGCTGGGCTCTGTGTCTCTCCACATTCACATAGCATGTTGTTATCTCATAAGAGCCCCACTTGAGCATACTGGTTTTACATTTAGGCCCTCCAACTCTCAACCCTGGGGGTTTGCTGCTGGGGGTTCAGGAGAACCTCTAGCTAAGATTCTGTGCAGTTCAGAGAACCCCCAAATCCCACTCCTGGATGGCGCCGCCTACCCCGCCTCTCCCCTCCCAGGAGTCTCCACGCAGCCCATTTTGGATGCAGGTAGTGCAGGGCGCTCGCGGAGGCTCAGGGAGGGTGAAAAACAGGCCTACTGGAAATATGGGAAGGCTGGAAACAGGCCCGTTTCTGGCCTTCAGAGGGCCTCCAGAGCCTGGGGAGGCTGTTTTCACCCTCCCGGAGGCTTGAGGAAAGCCTCCGGAATCCGGGGAGGGCAAAAACACCCTGCCCCCTGCCATGGTACAGGAGGCTGACTAGGCCACGCCCACCATGGCTACATCCACCCAGCAACCGGGCAGAGAACCCCTTGCTAAAATTTTTGAAGCCCACCCCTGTCTCAACCTATTCAGGATCCTCCAAGAAATATGAGGGAGGTCACTAGATCGAACCTGGGAAAACCAAAACAACTAGACCATAGGGATAGGTTTTTTTTGCTTAGGGCCATCACTTTGTTAACCACCTAATTCTCACAGTACTGTCTAATGTCTATGTATATTTACCAATGTAGTATAGGTGTAGTGGATTTCCCTGTGATGAGCTTCCACCCATCACTTCTTGTGTACGCTGTGTGAACACAGCAATTCTATTTTGTAAAGCTTAGTTTCCAGCTTAGACCCATGTTGTATGAAACTAGCACAGGAATTGTTATGCTCTACCAATAGAGGAGAATATTTAACAGAATAACAGAGTTGGAAGGGACCTTGGAGATCTTCTAGTTCAAACCCCTGATCAAGCAGGAGACCCTATATCATTCCTGAAAAAAAATGTTGTCCAACCTATTCTTAACCTCCAGTGTTGGAGCAACCCGTGGCTCTGGAGCCCCATGTGGCTCTTTCATCCCTCTGCTGTGGCTTCCTGTTGCTGGTCAACTCCACAATTGATAGGGCTTTCAGTTAGGACAGGTAGAGGAAAAAGGATGCCATGTTAGGAGAAGACTCTATGGTGGGGGGAACCAGACTTCCGGTTGGTAGAGGAAAAAGGATGCTGCACTAGGAGGAGACTCTATGGTGGGGGAATTGGACTTCAGAATTGAACGGGGGCTTCTGGTTAGGACCTTTGTGGCTCTTTGAGTGTTTAAGGTTGCCGACCCCTGCATTAGTTAATTGTTCTGTCAGGAATTTTCTCCTTTTTTCTAGATTCGATCTCTCCTTGATAAGTTTCTATCCCTTACTCTTTGTCTTGCCCTTAGGTGCTTTGGAGAATAGCTTGATTCCCTCTTCTTTGTAATATAGGTGTAGTGTTATTATTATTTATTCTACTTATTACCTTTCTTACTTCTCCCTCTTATTGGCATGATAACGATGATGATTATCATTATTCTGTTGCTTCGCACATACATTGAGAGCTTCTGCACCAGAGACAAACTCCTGTATAATCATACCTGGCCATATAAAGTATCCAGTGGTGGGTTCCTCCCGGTTCGGTCCGGTTCGGCCGAGCCGGTAGCAGTGACGATATGACGTCACCGAACCGGTTCTCCCCCCCGCCCCCCCCACCCCCCCACCACGTTATTCTTACCTTTTTTTTTTATTGCAAAAGTTTTACAATTACATTTTCACCCCTTTTCCCCCCACCACCACCCTCCCCAAACTTCCCAACCTCCCTAACCCTCCCTAACCCTCCCCACCCCCCAGACTTCCCTATATTATACTCATATCTGGTAAAAAAAAATAAAAAAAAACCCCTTAATATAAAACTTGTGTAAAAACTTGAACCCCTCCCTCCCCTTTATAATTTTTCTTTTTACCCTCATTACATTAAAATATTTCTAATACATTATTTTCAAATAAAAGCTATTTGATACTTTCTAGTTTGATATTTGTTCTGAACATATTCTATCCACTTTTTCCATTCCCATTCATAAGTCTCTTGTGAACAATCTTTTAAGTATGCTGAAATCTTCGCCATCTCTGCAAAACTGGCCATCTTCAAAGTCCATTCCTCAATAGTGGGCAAGGCTTCATTTTTCCAATATTTACCTATCAACAATCTTGCTGCTGTTATCATATAAAATATCAGTTTTGTTTCACCCAATGTAAAACCCTTAACTATGCCCAATAAAAACAATTGTGGAGAGAATTGAATTTTTTTCTTCAAGACATTCTGCATGACCCACCAAATTTTTATCCAAAAAGCCTTAACTTTCCTACAGGTCCACCAAACATGATAATACGTAGCATCCAAACATTCACATCTCCAACATTTTGGCTGAACATTAGGGTACATACATGACAACTTTTTGGGATCTAAATGCCATCTATAAAACATTTTATAGAAATTTTCCCTCAAATTCTGCGACTTACCTTTTATTTGGTCCCACCCACAATCTATTGCTGCCTCCTGTGTCCCAGCTGATGACTAGAGGGAAAAAAACTGTTTAAACTCTTGCCGCAGGGCTTCAAAGGGCCGTCCTACAGCTGATCAGTGTTAAAAGCGAACAAATGAGTCGTGTCGTAAGTGCGAGGACCTTCCAGAAATGACTCTGACCAGCTAGCCACACCCACCTAGTCACATGACCTCCAAGCCACACCCACAAAATAAGCCATGCCCACAGAACGGGTAGTAAAAAAATTTAGAACCCACCCCTGAAAGTATCCAATTCAAGGGTCAATCATGCCCTATTGACAAACCAGGTTTAACTGAATCAGTAATGGGATGAGGGTGTTGGATGAACAGCTGGCAGGGGAGCTTTAAAATCAAAATAGTCCTATACTTCTGGGTGAAACTGTCCTTTCTTAATCAACTGTGTGGCACGAGAAACATGTTTAACCCCGATCAAAAAAAGTTCTTGCACAGCAGGTCCTTTAAGAAAAAGTGTTGGAGACAAAAGAACATCTGGAGGAGCAAGGTTGTTATTTATAGAATGTACTGGCAAGATGGACAACACAGTACACAATTTCTACAACGTGACTAGCTCTCATTGTTCACCAGGAAGGGGTTCATCGATGTAATGAACTTTCATCATCAGGGTTCTGTTAGTATATGAGCTCATAAGGTACTAGGCACTTTCTGGGTAAAATGGCAGCAACTCTTGTTCTCCAAATATCTACATATTATGCAAAAGAGACAATCAACAAGCCAAAAAGGGAACCAAAAGACCAAAACACCTCCCCACCAGCCATCAGAACCAATGGTGAAATCCAATTTTTTTTTACTACCGGTTCTGTGGTACATGGCTTGGTGGGCATGGTGTGGCTTCATGGACATGGCTTCGTGGGTGTGGCAGGGGAAGGATATTGCAAAATCTCCATTCCCATCCCATTCCAGAGGAAGGATAGTGCAAAATCCTCATTCCCTCCCCACTCCTGGGGGAAAGATATTGCAAAATCTCCATTCCCACCCCACTCTGGGACCCGCCAGAGGTGGTATTTGCTGGTTCTCCGAACTGCTCAAAATTTCCACTACCAGTTCTCCAGAACCTGTCAGAACCTGCTGGATTTCACCCCTGATCAGAACCCAGGTGAGCATAGATTAACTCCAAGATTACGATCAGACCAACAATCAAGTAAGCAATGCCCTAATCAAGTAACTCCCAAACAAGCCAACGTTAAACAACCCAACCAAAGAATCTCTAAGTTTTAACCTCTACCCACCCCAATATTTACAGGGCAAGCACTAGAATATAAATTGAGAGCAAACCCCACTCCTTACTATCTCTGATGATGTAACCCTAAACCTGAGTGGCGTAGGAGGCTAATGCCTCCTAAGGCAGCATTTAACATCCAGCTGCCTGCAATTACTGCGAGTTCAATTCTCCCCAGGCTCAAGGTCGACTCAGCCTTCCATCCTTTCTAAGGTGGGTAAATCGAGGACCCAGTTTGTGGGGGCAATAAGCTGACTTTGTATAAATATACAAAAGTATGAAGGCTATTGCTTAACGCATTGTAAGCCGCCCTGAGTCTCCGGAGAAGGGCGGCATATAAATCAAATTTAAAAAAAAAAAAAAAAGCTACAAATGTTGTCCTTCATTGGTAGGTCAAATATATATTCTATTCTTAAAATTATGAATATTGTCTGAATAGAGTTGCCGAATAAGGGGATTTGTTTGTAGTGAAGTCCAACTTAGACCATGGAATTAAGGTCTTTAAAATTGAGGATTTACTATATTTTTGACCTGTACAATGGTGCGGAGTACTTAAACCATGTACTGAAGTTATGTTGAGGTATACAGATTGGTATTCTCTAGAGTCAACCATTGATCCCGAGAAGCAAGGAGTTTTAATTACGGTACATCATTAATGTGTAATCTGTTACTTGCTACAGCCAGTGATCAGCAAACAACTCAGAGTGAAAATGAAAGTAAACATTAATATAAAATTCATAAAAAATTCACAACTTTTAGTAATAAAGACATTTTACTGTCATTTCCAAAGTGTCAGAGCAGCTATATAAATTTCATAGTAAATAACTCACATATGGATCTCTCTTTCTTTCTCTCATCTAGATTTCTCTTAGAGCTGAAATGAAATCAACATTGGCCAAAATTTTAAAAACAACATGGTTTTAATTTTGGGGGGGGAGGGGAAACATTTTTTATCAAAATCCTAAATTGGGAAATTGGTCCATTTCATGGGCCATTGATAGCCAGAAAATATAATGCTTCCAGGTATAAAATTGATTATTTTCTCTTAACGTCATCTGGGAAATTATACTTTGAAAGACTAATTGAATGAGAAGAAAATACTTCTAAATGTTTAAATGCTAATTCAGGTTAAGAGGAAATGGCTTGAGAAGTTAAATAACCCTAACCTCTACAGGAAATTTCAGTCACAGAGCAAAGTTTAAAATAATACCAGAAACATCACGGTGCAACTATTTTGGTTCCAACCACTTCATAAAGGCAGTTTGAAGAGCTTTTGTTAGAATATCATCATAGGTTCAGGGGCGGAATATTTTCCAGCTTCTTTACATTAGACTTAAGTTTTCTGATGAGCATAGGAAAATAGGATCTCTCGCTCTCTCCCTCGCTCCCTCCCTCCCTCCCTCCCTCCCTCCCTCTCTCTCTCTCTCTTAAAAGATTGCATATCAAACCTGAGAAAAACTGAGATCCTTCAGCCCCAACTTAAACCAGAGGAGAGGGCACACCCCAGTTCTCTCAATGTCATTGGACTGTCTCTTCTAACATCCTCTGATACCAATCGTGTGAGGTCCTTAGTTGCGTCTGAGCTTGGCTGTTTTCTTGCAGATGTTTCATTACTCAACTAGGTAAGGTTAGCTACCTTAACATACCACCATGCTTAACACTGATGGCGTTACCTATTTGGGTAATGAATTGCCTGCAAGAAAACAACCAAGAGATCACCAAGGACCCCAAAGTTCAACAATGAGCTAAAATATTCACTTCTATTGATATCAATCATGATGAATGTTGGAGGGTTCATGGAGGCTACCTATTGTCCTTCCTTTGTGCCTACTAGCCAAAGTTCTTACCACTGTATTAGAAGCATGAGCAGCCAGGTAGGTTTCAAATGGAAAGAAGAATAAGAGAGAAGATCAATACCTCTTTCATGGTAAAGCTCTGAATACCACCAAGAAAAACTCTCAGGCACACTGAGAATCTATCTATCTATCTATCTATCTATCTATCTATCTATCTATCTATCTATCTATCTATCTATCTATCTAAATGACTCTGTGTGTGTGTGTGTGTGTGTGTGTGTGTGTGTGTGTGTGTGTGTGTGTGTATGTTCCAGCATAACTCTAGAACGCTTCGAGCAATTTCAACCAAACTTGGTACACATATGACTTACTCTCTAGAAAAAAATACTGTGGGGGTAAGACACCCCTAACACCCCTCAGTGTGTGTGTGTGTGTGTGTGTGTGCGTGCGTACGTGTGTGTGTGTGTTTTCCAGCATAACTCTGGAACGCCTGAAATGAAAAGGAATGAATTATATCTATAGTGTCAAATCACAGTACTTTTGACAGTGATAGTGTGCATTTAGGATTCAAGTTCTGTTAAGATACAGCCTGTTGTGCCTTAAAATGGCTTCTACTGTACAGCACAGTTGAGTTGCCATGGTAACAGCTTCACAGTACTCCACAAGGGGGCTCCCTCTGGTAAAGGGGATTGATTCGTTAAAAAACAAAAAACAAGCACCCTAGGCCCTCAGCTTCAAGCAACGAGGGCAAGTTGTCAGGGGAGGTGCCTGCTAATGCAGATAATCACCTCAAAGGCAGGATTGGGATAAATAAATACCCAGGCAATGCCGGGTTATCAGCTAGTAATATATAAAATCACAGGAGCCTCTTTTAGAGTAGAGGAATATTTCTGAAAAACTTCAGAACAGATGCTGGCTTAGCCAACAAAATTCCAGGTTCAACTGGCCCATTGGAGATGACAAGAGATACCTTCCTAATTCATCACGTGAAGAGAGAAACATCTTCCTAATTTGTCACAGGGGGCATTCCCAGCCACCCCAAATGTCGATGGAGAATCGTCCTACCCTGCTTTCAAAATCCCCAGCCCAGCAAGGTAAAAGACAGCGATAGGTTTCAAACCTAATGGCAGGAAACATTGAATGTGTGGGCACATTTCTGTGGTCTGAAAGTACAAAGCTTAGAAGAGTCACACAACACAGGAAAAAAAAGAGTTCAAAGTCTTTCCACTGAAAAGCAACTCTATTTAAAAAAAAAAAGATTCTTTCAATCTGCTTCACCCACACTTTCGTTTTTCAAAACCCCTTGTTTGCTTCTTGGTCCGATTAGCTGATTTTTTCCCCCTTGTTTAATAGCATCATACTATTTTCATTGACAGACTGAACTACCTGGGTTATTATTAGAATGCTCGGGGAAACTTCAACCTGGCCATTAGGAAATTATGCTTTGAAGATTATTACGTTGAAGTCTTCTTTCCGCTTTTCTTTTCTTCTTTTTAGTCGAAGCACACTTTTTGGAAGTCACCAGTGACTTCCCTGTTTCAAGCCTTGCTCCACTACAGATGACCTTGCACCTATTTTTCGTCTTTTAAGGGTGAGAAAAATTGAGGGGATTTTTACAGCTGGGTTCAGTTGATTAGGCTAAAACTGGGTTTGCAAGTTTGCCGTTGAAAATGTTGCCTGAATAAAACTGCTGCATTGAACCATATGACTGGACCTTTGTTTCCAGCTTAGATCCATGTTGCGTAAAGCTAGCAGGGGAATTGTTATACTGTACCTATAGTGGAGTATATGTAACAGAATAACAGAGTTGGAAGGGAAGTTGGAGATCTTCTAGTCCAACCCAATATCATTCCTAACAAATTGTTGTCCAATCTCTTCTTAACCTCCAGTGTTGGAGCACCCACAACTTCTGAAGGCAAGCTGTTTCACTAGTTGATTGTTCTAACTCAGGAGTCGACAACCTTAAGCATTCAAAAAGCCACAAAGGTCCTAACCGGAAGCCCCCATTCAATTTTGGAGCTGACCGGAAGTCCGGTTCCCCTATCATAGTCTCCTCCTAGTGCGGTGTCCTTTTTCCTCTGCAGACCGGAAGTCTGGTTCCCCCATCATAGAGTCTCCTCCTAGTGCGGCGTCCTTTTTCCTCTACCTGTCCTAACCGAAAGCCCTACCAATTGTGGAGCCGACCAGCAACAGAGAGCCGCAGCAGAGGGATGAAAGAGCCACATGCTGCTCCAGAGCTGCGGGTTGCTGACCCCTGTTCTAACTGTCAGGAATTTTCTCATTTCTAGACTGGATCTCTCCTTGATAAGTTTCTATCCATTACTCTTTGTCTTGCCCTCAGGTGCTTTGGAGAACAGGTTGACTCCTTCTTTGGGGCAGCCCCTCACAATACTTTCAGATCATCCCTGGTCCTTCTTTTCATTAGACTAGACATACCCTATTCCTATAACCGTTCTTCATGTGTTTTTGCCTCCAGTCCTCTTATGTTTGCTGCCACATGATCTATCTATATTTGTAAAATATACTCCCCTTCTATGTGTATTTTAATTTGGTCTCTGATCGCAATAAAAAGCTTACTTACTACTTACTTATGTTTGCTGCTCTTCTCTGCAATCTTTCCAGATGTCTCAACATCTTTTCTCTATCATGGCGACCAAAACTGGATGGGTGCAATATTCCAGATGTGATCTTACCAAAGCAGTACTAACACTTCATGTGATCTTGATTTTATAGATATTTATAGCTCAGGGTTGAAATGGCCCGGTGCTTTCTGTTTTCTTGCAGACCTTTCATTACCCCACTTCCTACTAGCACTGATAGTGTTACCTAGTTTGGGTAATGAAAGGACTGCAAAAAAGCAACCAAGCTCAGAAAGCATCAAGGACCCCTCATTTTTATGCTGTCTTTATCAGATAACTAACATTTAGCCAAAGTTAAGCCCATTTAAGAGGGACACGGTGGCTAAGACGCTGAGCTTGTTGATTGAAAGGTCGGCAGTTCAGCGGTTCGAATCCCTAGTGCCGCGTAACGGGGTGAGCTCCTGTAACTTGTCCCAGCTTCTGCCAACCTAGCAGTTCAAAAGCACAAAAAAAATGCAAGTCGAAAAATAGGGACCACCTTTGGTGGGAAGGTAACAGCGTTCCGTGCACTTTTGGCATTGAGTCATGCCAGCCACATGACCAGGGAGATGTCTTCGGACAGCGCTGGTTCTTCAGCTTTGAAACGGAGATGAGCACCACCCCCTAGTGTCGGGAACAACTAGTGCATATGTCCAAGGGGAACTTTTACCTTTACCTTTAAGCCCATTTGGACTCCCTCAGGCTCAAATAGCATGAACACCAAGCCTAATAGGCAGGATGCAGATAAGATTAATGGTACGTTGGTACTGAGTCCCAGTAAATGGTACTGAGTCCCAGTAAAACCGATGGCTGCACGCGGGACTCAGCTAGAACGGTTGGATTCACACAGCATGCAAAGTTATTATTAAACTTCATAAATCCTTGAGTTGGCTTCATGAGTTGCATGAACCTCACCTACTTCTGTATTCATGCAATGTATTTTGGGGTCCTAGAAAATGCAAACCAATTAAACATGATAGGGAAGTCCTAAGTCATACACAAATGAAGAAGAAGCACCCATTCTTTTTTCACTATGAAAAAATGAAATGAAATAAAATTAAATTAAAAAAAAAATGAAATGGTATAGGGCAGGGGTGTCAAACTCAAGATTTGTGGGCCAGATCCGGCCCACAGGGTAATAAAATCTGGGATGTGGGGCCGACCTGGAAATATCAAAGGATCGGCCCGCAGTGCTTCTGCTAGCCAAAATGAGCCGGGGGGGCACTTTTGGCCTTCCTGGCCTCCAGCAGCACTCTGCCAGCCAAAAATGGGCCACACGGAGGCTCCGTGAGGCTCCTCTGCAGCCCATTTTTTGCCTCCCCAGCCTCCAGCAGCAGCCAAAAACGGGCCCCGCGGAGACCCCATGAGGCTCTTGCGCAGCCTGTTTTTGGCCTCCCCGGCCTCCAGCATGAGCCAAAAATGGGCCACATGGAGGCCCTGCGAGGCTGCTGTGCAGCCCGTTTTTGGCCTCCCCAGGCTCCAGCAGCACTCTGCCAGCCAAAAACGAGTCATGCAGAGGCCCCATGGGGCCTCCGCGGGGCCTGTTTTCAGCTGGCAGAGTTCCACAGGAGGCCATGGAGACTGAAAACATTTTGGCCGGCAAAGTGCTGCAGGAGGCCAGCTGTCCCATCTTCCCCCCCACTCCCCATCCCCTCCGCCAGCCCATGGAGAATTACAATGCTGATTCGGCCTTTGAAGAAATCCAGTTTGACACCCCTGGTATACGGCAAGAGTTTACAACCTCAGGCCATGGACAATTCAGAACTGGGCTTCAGAAGCGGCAATCAAGCACACACATGGTTTCATTTGCATGAGTAGCGAGTGCGCGTGCCCAGTGCTTTTGCAAATGGAGCTGCATGCACACGCTCGCCCGCCCACTGTTCACTCAGAACCATCCTCTTTCCCCTTCTGCCGGTCTACAAAGCCAGAAAGGTTGGGGAATACTGGTATAGGGTCTCCGGCTTGAGCTCCCAGACCAGAGGTGGGTTTCAGCAGGTTCTGATCAGTTCTGGAGAACCGGTAGCGGAAATTTTGAGTAGTTCGGAGAACCGGTAGTAAAAATTCTGACTGGCCCTGCCCCCATCTATTCTCTGCCTCCCGAGTCCCAGATGATCGGGAGGAAATTTTGCAGTATCCTTCCCCCGGAGTGGAGTGGGAATGGAGATTTTACAGTATCCTTCCCCTGCCTCGCCCACCAAGCCACGCCCACCAAGCCACACCCACAGAACTGGTAGTAAAAAATTTTAAAACCCATCACTGTCCCAGACCCCTTCCAGCTCGATTCTGATTCTGATTCTTTCACTGTCCTCTGCTTTTGCTTAACTCTTCTTATACAATTTCTGTACAAAAATGGTAAATTTTGTATCCTTGCCTTCTTGTCTTTTTTTTTAAAAAAAATCTCCCCTCCAATGCTCCTTCGCTCCCTTTATAAGAAAGAAATGGGGTAAAGAAGTGGAATGCCCCTATTTTAGCTGTTATTTTGCAAAACATTTGGACATTAAACCATCGATACTTGATTGGGAGGGGGGAAAATGTAAAATCATATGACCTTCTGCACGGTTTTGATCCACTTCAAAGATTCGAAGTCGGCATCATTTCAGCTTAATTGCGCCCTTAGGTTTTCTAAAATTCTCTAGGGACGTTTGCTAGGGACCCAACATTTACAGAGGGAAGGTAGAGTATCTCATTACCCCACAGTTACTCTCAGCTCTATTGTGTACGTTATTTTCAGAAGTTTCAATGCTGTCCATAAACTTTGCTCAGAAATACCGGTTTTAATTGCTTTTATTTATAAGGAAAATCAGATGCAATGGCTCAGGGGATAAGACGCTGAGCTTGTCGATCGAAAGATCAGCAATTCAGCTGTTCGAATCCCTAGTGCCGCGTAATGGGGTGAGCTCCCATTACCTGTCCCAGGTTCTGCCAACCTAGCAGTTCGAAAGCACGTAAAAACTGCAAGTAGAAAAATAGGGACCACCTTTGATGGGAAGGGAACAGCGGTCCATGCGCCTTTGGCATTTAGTCATGCTGGCCACATGACCACGGAGATGTCTTCGGACAGTGCTGGCTCTTCGGCTTTGAAATGGAGATGAGCACTGCCCCCTAGAGTCGGGAACGAGGGGAACCTTTACCTTTACCTTATAAGGAAAATATTGCAAGCTAGATATGGGTCAGTACAGGTAGTCCTCGACTTACGGCCATTCATTCAAGTGACCTACGGCACTGAAAAAAGGGACTTACAACCGTTTTTTCACACATACGTCCATGGACGCATCCCATGGTCACAGGATCAAAATTCACATCCTTGGCAACCAGCCTGTAATTATGATAGTTGCAGTGTCCTGGGGTCATGTGATTGCCTTTTACATCCCTCTGACAAGCTAAGCCAATGGGAAAGTCAGATTCATTTTACAGCTGTATCATTAACTTAACCATCGCACCGATTCATTTATCAACAGTGGCAAGGAAGGTCATAAAACAGGGCAAAACTAACTGAATAACTCTCGCTTAGTAACAGATGTTTTGAGTTCTGTGCTGGCCGCTTCATGTTTTGTTTGACAGAAGAGTCTTATTCTTACCACCTCTAATGCCACCCTACATAAAAGCAAAATTGTAGTCATAAGTCAAGGAATACCTGTACATGATTACAAAAAGCAGTGGACACCAATACAGCATTGCTAAGTGTATTTAAGGCAGTGGTGAAATGTAAAATTTGTTACTACTGGTTCTGTGGGCATAGCTTGGGGGGGGGGTAATGTGACTGGGTGGGCGTAGCCAACTTTTTTATATATATATAACTTTTGAAAGTATTTTTTACAACCGAAGAGGTTGTAAAAAAAAATGCTTTTAAAAGGCTCTGATGATGCCAGCTGAGTTGCCTGATCGTCAGAGGCTTTTGTTTCCTTTTAAAAGCTTTTCTTTTTTGCTTTTAAAAGGAAAAAAAAAAGCCTCTGACGATCAGGCAACTCAGCTGGGATCGTCAAAGCCTTTTAAAAGCATTTTTTAAAAGGTTGTTTTAAAAGGCTCTGAGGATCCCAGCTGAACCGCACGATCATCAGAGGCTTTTTTTTTACTTTTAAAAGTATTTTTTCGGCTAAAGAAACCACCCGCCGCCATCGCTACCGGATTGGGCAATCCGGTTCGAACCATGAGCATTTCACCCCTGATTTAAGGTCATAGGTCTTCAGTGAGAAATTTAAGCATAACTCTGAAATCAATAGGATTTCAGTTTGATTCCTATTACTCCTATTTTTGTGATGGCCTGCTCGCTCAGGCTGCAATCCTAAACATATATTTGTGTGAATAAGGAATAACTCCTGCGTGAGCTGCACTGGCTCACAGTGGTCTTCTGGGTGCGCTTCAAGGTGTTGGTTATTACCTTTAAAGCGCTCCATGGCATAGGACCTAGATATCTTCGAGACCACCTGCTGCTACCGATGGCCTCTCATCGACCTGTGCGCTCCAACAGAGAGGGCCTCCTCGGGGTGCCATCAGCCAAACAATGTAGGCTGGTGACCCCCAGGGGGAGGGCCTTCTCTGTGGGGGCACCTACCCTCTGGAACCAACTGCCCCCAGAGATAAGGAGAATCCAACACCTCGGTGCCTTCCGCCGTGCCCTTAAAACTTTCTTTTTTCAGCAAGCCGGGCTGGCTTAACACTTTTAAATGTTTTTAATTGTTTTGTCATTGCTTTTAATTATGGGGCCAAATATATATATATCTTTTTAATTGTAGTTTAATGTTTGTAGTTTACGTTTTTACTTTGGCTGTACACCGCCCTGAGTCCTCAGGAAGAAGGGCGGTATATAAATTTGATATAAAATAAAATAAAATAAACTGTTGTGCCTTCCTTCTAGATGGTCTGATAAAACATTTTTTGACCTAGCATATCTCTTTCATGTTCTCTGCTTCAAAAAAGAAGGTAGTGCAACTAAACAAATCCCTTTCCCTGATTTGTAGACTAAACTTTAGGTGAATTCATAATGAGCTAGTATGAAGATTTCTATACCATTAAGCTGCTACACAAAAACATACATACATTCACAGACACTCACACATACGCACATGTACACTATAATTCACACCCAAAGCTTTTCACTCTCAATTGGGAGACCACACTTGGAATATGACATCCAGTTTTGGTTACCAAGTTATAAAAAAGATTTTGAGACTCTAGAAAGAGTACAGAGAAGAGCAACAAGGATGATTTGGGGAAATGAAAATGAAGACAGAAGAAACAACAACAAAGATGAAGTCACAGAGAAAACGCCGAGATATCACACAGAAGGGATGACTGATGTATTAAATGTTTATTTGTGTATAAAATAAAAAACTTTTTCAAAAAAAAAAGATGATTAGGGGACTGGAGGCTAAAACGGTTGCAGGAACTGGGCATGGCTAGTCTAGTGAAGAGA
The DNA here is from genome assembly GCF_029215685.1 of Pituophis catenifer annectens. NCBI lineage: Eukaryota > Metazoa > Chordata > Lepidosauria > Squamata > Colubridae > Pituophis > Pituophis catenifer. The sequence goes on along the minus strand of NW_027256883.1, from coordinate 13,924,369 downwards.
AGGACCAGGGGAGACATAATAGCAGTATTCCAATATTTGAGGAGCTGCTACAAAAAAGAGGGGGGAGGGGTTTCAACCTATTCTCCAAAGCACTTGAAGGCATGACAAGAAGCAATGGATGGAAATTAATCAAGGAGAGAAGCAACCTAGAACTAAGGAGAAATTTCCTGACCATTAGAACAATTAATCAGTAGAACGACTTGCCTCCAGAAGCTGTGGGTGCTCCAACAAAGGAGGTTTTGAAGAAGAAATTGGACAATCATTTGTGCAGGATTTTATAAAGCCTCCTGCCTTGAGTAGGAGGTTACATTAGAAGACCCCCAAGGTCCCTTCCAGAGGTGGGTTTCAGCAGGTTCGGACCAGTTCTGGAGAAGCGATAGCGGAAATTTTGAGTAGTTCGGAGAACTGGTAGTAAAAATTCTGACTGGCCCCGTCCCCATCTATTCTCTGCCTCCTAAGTCCCAGCTGAGCAAGAGAAAATGGGGATTTTGCAGTATCCTTCCCCTGGATTGGGGAGGGAATGGAGATTTTACAGTATTCTTTCCCTGCCACACCCACCAAGCCATGCCCACCAAGCCACACCCACCACTGGTCCCTTCTAAGTCTGTTATTCTGTTAACTTACATAAATACGGTTTTCTTCCATACTTTCAAGCATTATTCCTATCTGTGTTGGGACTTGATATGGTGTATGTTTTAGATACACCAGTCACTCAGGCACTCGTCACTTCCCGCCTGGACTACTGCAATGCTCTCTACATGGGGCTCCCCTTGAGGAGCACCCGGAGGTTCCAACTAGTGCAGAATGCGGTCGCGCGGGGGATTATGGGAGCGATGGGGCGCTCCCATGTGACACCTCTCCTACGTGAGCTGCATTGGCTTCCAGTGGTCTTCCGGGTGCGCTTCAAGGTGTTGGTTACCACCTTTAAAGCGCTCCATGGCATAGGACCTGGGTATTTGCAGGACTGCCTTCTGCCGCCGATAGCCTCCCACCGACCAGTACGCTCCCACAGAGAGGGACTCCTCAGGGTGCCGTCAGCCAAACAGTGTAGGCTGGTGACCCCCAGGGGGAGGGCCTTCTCTGTGGCAGCTCCTGCCCTTTGGAACGATTTGCCCCCGGATATATGAAGGATATCGGATCTCTGGGTCTTTCACCATGCCCTGAAAACTTTTCTTTTCCATCAAGCAGGGCTGGCGTGAACCCCCCCCCCCCTTTTTTTTTTTTAGCTTTTAAATTGTCATTGGGTTTTAATTCGAATTGTTTTAAATTGGGCCAGTTTTGTAATTCTTTTAATAATTTTAAATTTTGTATTGGTATGTGTTTTAGTTCTGGCTGTGCACCACCCTGAGTCCACTAGGAGAAGGGCGGTATACAAATTGAATAAAATAAATAAATAAATAAATATTCCAAGCTTCCTTGTTGCAGACAACTGGACTGCAAAAATGGATACTAAAAAAAGGGGGGGGATTTGCTTACATGTTTTTCCAGGTTGGATTGAACCCCCAAACCATTATCTGAACAGTGTAATGATCTCCAGATCTCCAATATGTGGATATCAAACTGAAATTAGGCAGTCACCAATAAAGAGTCTTTTCTCCGATCTCCAACCAGAAGATATTCAATTGCCATTCTCAACCTCCCTTACCTCTAATTTAGGAAGATGGGAGTTGTAGTCCAAAGCTCCTGGAGGCAGGGGAAGGAGATTAGTAAAAAGAATTGTATGAATCCCCACGAAATGATTCAGTGCATTGAAATCTTTCCTGAGAAAATGATTTAAAAGAATGGTTAATAATGACTCATTATATCTACAGTGGGTGAAAATGGGACTTAGGTGGCATCATTAGCATCAAAGGTATTTGTGCACATTTTTTCCTTGATCAATCATACTCTACCACCCCAACCTTAGAAAAGCAGATTTACATAACATAGTGACATTGATGGAACATAGCCAATTTCCCCCACCAACACCCCAACCCTTCTCCAGCTGCTTCACAGCTTTCCTTCTCTCAGTTCAACCATGCATAGCGAATAGCATCAAAAGATTATCTTCTTCTACTACTTTCCTGTTTGCAAAGGAAGTGAAATCACTTCGGGGAAAAATAGAGAAGCTTTCTAGAAGTTTGAGCAACTGCTGGACGAGATCACACAGATCTCAAGCAAGGCCAATAGGTACTCTGCCACCACAAAAGTCTCTGACAAGTTAGTTTGCAGCCAGGACTTTTAACTTGTACAATATGAAAATGAAAGGGTTTTTCTGGGTGGCCTAAGAGATTGCAGAGGTAAGAGAATAGCAATAGCACTTAGACTTATATATCACTTCATAGTGTTTTACAGCCCTCTCTTAGCTGTTTACAGAGTCAGCCTATTGCCCCCCAACAATCTGGGTCCTCATTTTACCAACCTCAGAAGGATGGAAGACTCAGTCAATCTTGAGCCGGTCAGGATCGAACCGCTGACAGTGGGCAGTGTTTGCCTGCAATACAGCATTGTAACCACTGCGCCACCAGATCGTCTCTGAGCACATCAAAACAATACACAAGAAGAAGGCAAAACAATGTCTCCAATTCAATAAGCATATCTAGCCTGGAGCAAAACCTTGAGGCACTTAAAACAGACATGGAAATCTTAGCAGACATATGTTTTCTATCATATATATATATATATATATATATATATATATATATATATATATATATATATATTTGTCATTTAGTAATAGCAATTGCTTTCCATCCTTCCAAGGTGGCTAAAAAATACCCTTTTTGCAGTGGTGAAATCCATTTTTTTTTACCACCGGTTCTGTGGGCGTGGCTTGGTGAGTGTGGTGTGGCTTGGTGGGCATGGTTTGATGGGCATGGCAGGGGAAGGATACTGCAAAATCTCCATTCCCACCCCACTCCTGGGGGAAAGATATTGCAAAATCTCTATTCCTACGCCACTCCTGGGGGAAGGATATTGCAAAATCTCCATTCCCACCCCACTCTGGGGCCAGCCAGAGGTGGTATTTGCCAGTTCTCCAAACTACTCAAAATTTCCACTACCGGTTCTCCAGAACCTATCAGAACCTGCTGGATTTCATCCCTGCCTTTTTGGTTAGCAGCATTATTGGTTGGTTTGACCACAAAAGACCTGCCTATTTCCAAGAATCAAGATGGAGGGTAATAACATTAGCTCAGCCTTCTCCAATCTAGTCCTCTCTGGGGTAAAGTTTAATTCTTGAAATTCCCAGGTAGCAGGGAATAAAGAGTGGTTGGCCACTTACAATCGTTCCATGTCTCACTCATCTGCAGTTGGGTCAGATCTCACTCTCTGCTGCTTTGTTTCCGTGAATAGCAGCAGTTCTTAATTGGCTTCCAGAGGACACCCAGGCTTTGAATCTTAATGATAAGGAAAAACTGTCTTTCTCCAAAATAAAGCTGAGGGGAAGAGAACCGATGTAAAGAATATAAACATTCTCCAAAATAAATATATTTACAACTTCATTTAATCTACGGTGCCATTTGGAATCCTTTTCTCCAGCCTGCTTTATCTGCTCAATATTTTTTCAGCCTTCCAAACAAGAGGGAAATCCTCACCGCTTAATTTCTATTGTTCCTCTCCGGTTTCCCCTTCCCACCCAATCCATGGTGTAGCGGTGCTGACAGCATTTGTATTTGATTCCGCTTACCTTTGGAATCCATCAGATGGGTTGTTCCTGAAACTCATCCAGAAGAAAGAGGGGGGGGAACCAACTAGCCAGGGATGGGCTGCTGGGGGTTCGCAGGGGTTCGGGAGAACCTCTAGCTAAGTTTCTGTGCAATTCAGAGAACCCCCAAATCCCACTCCTGGTTGACCCTGCTCACCTTGCCCCGCTTTGGATGATGGTAAATTCAGGGTGCGCACGGAGGCTCAGGGACAGTGAAAAATGGGCCTACCAGAAGTTCAGGAAGGCCAGAAATGGGCCCATTTCCAGCCTCCAGAGGGCCTCTGGAGCCTGGTGAAGCCGTTTTCACCCTCCTGAAGGCTCGAAGAAAGCCTCCGGAGCCCGGGGAGGGCAAAAACGCCCCGCCCCCCACCATGGTGCAGGAGGCAGACTAGGTCACACCCACCATGGCCACGCCCATCCAATAACCGGGCAGAGAACCCCCTGCTAAAATTTTTGAAGCCCACCCCTGGAACTAGCCCCCTTTTTCACATATGCACAAACACATATAACTGCAATTCTAGTCTTACACAGGGACAATCTGTGAGAACTGGCTTGATCTGAGACTGTGGAGCTGGTTGATTATGAGACCGTTTCTGACTTCCTCTAAAAAACAAAAACATAAAAGAAAAAAAAGAAAAGAAAAGAAAAAACCCTTTCTCTGTGTTTGCTTTCCTTTTATGTGACAGATCTGTTCTGTGAAATGTAAATAACCCACAAGCATGCAATATATGCCAACAGGAAGTCAGTTGGCGAATAAGACTCAAAACTCCTGGCTCCAATTCAGAGGAGCTTAGCCACGGCTCCCTTGGATTGGAGTCACTGTGCAGGCATTCTCCAAGACCATTTACAGCACAGAAGGCAGAGAGAAGAAGAAGAAAAATACTAGATTGTCCCATTCTCCGGAGTTGATATATTTATTTTTTTTAATTTGATTTATATGCCGCCCTTCTCCGGAGACTCAGGGCAGCTTACAGTGCGTTAAGCAATAGCCTTCATACTTTTGTATATTTTATACAAAGTCAGCTTATTGCCCCCACAAACTGGGTCCTCAATTTACCTACCTTAGAAAGGATGGAAGGCTGAGTCAACCTTGAGCCTGGCGAGATTCGATCTTACTTTAATTGCAGACAGCTGGTGTTAAATTACAGTGCTCTGTCTGTGAGCTATCCAGGCTCTAAAAGTCCATATTCTGGACTTTTTGCACCTGTGTGCAAAACAAGGAGGATTTACAAAGCGTTGTAAACATTAAACAAATCATTGCAGACTGGAATTCCACTATAGGTAGTTCTTGACTCAGAACCGTTCATTTCGCAATCGTTGAAAGGAAGAACAGCCCTGAAAACAAGCGACATATAAACCGGTCATCGTGCTTATAAATATCTCGGCATTTCTCATAGTCACATGATAAAAATTTGGGGACTTAGCAACTGACATTTATTTATTATAATGACAGCATCCTGGAGCCACATGATCATCATTTATGAGCTTCCCAGCTGGCATCTGACAATCAAAATCAACTCCTGACCCAGTTCTTGTTTTTAAGCAGTTCATTACATGCCCTTTTGTGGGTTTCATTTTTTTTTTTAATTTGATTTATATGCCGCCCTTCTCCGGAGACTCAGGGCGGCTTACAATGCGTTAAGCAATAGCCTTCATACTTCTGTGTATTTATACAAAGTCAGTTTATTGCCCCCACAAACTGAGTCCTCAATTTACCTACCTTAGAAAGGATGGAAGGCTGAGTCAACCTTGAGCCTGGTGAGATTCGAACTTACAGTAATTGCAGACAGCTGGTGTTAATCACAATGCTATCAGTCTGCTGAGCCACCAGGCCCTGATAAGTCAGTTTCTAAAGCTGACTTATCCAACCAGATACTTTCCAAGCCTGCTGTATGTGTCCATTCCAGTAATTCCCAGCCCACACAGTCATTTTTTCCCCCAGGAAATATGGAAACTGTAGTTCAACGCAAAGAGCGAATGTTGGAGGAGAATATCTAGGCTAGAGAATCCAGGATAGCTACGTTTATGAGTTGTAGTAGTGCAGTGGTTAGAATTCAGTACTGCAGGCTACTTCTGCTGACTGCCAGTAGACTGCAGTTTGGCAGTTCGATTCTCACTGGCTCAAGGTTCACTCAGCCTTCCATCCTTCCGAGGTCGGTAAAATGAGAACCCAGATTATTGGGGGCAAAACGCTGATTCTGTAAACCGCTTAGAGAGTGCTGTAAAGCACTGTAAAGCGGTATATAAATTTAAGTGCTATTGCTATTTAGAAAGAGGATGTCAGACTAGAGCAGGGGGTCTCCAAATTTGGCAACTTTAAGATGTTGTGGACTTCAACTCCCAGAATGCCCAACTAACTTGCTTAACTTTGGCAACTTTAAGATATATGGATCAGGGGTGAAATCTACTTACTTTCCTTACCGGTTCAGAAGTGCACGCGCAGCTTGCACCAGGAAGTAATGACACTCAGGCGGCAATCGCTACCGGATTGCCGAACCACAGGGAAAAATCGCTACCAGATCGGGTGGTCCGGTCCGATCCGGGAGCATTTCATCCCTGATGTGGACTGGCTGGGGAATTCTGAGAGTTGAAGGTCCACAACTCTTAAAGTTGTCAAGGTTGGGAAACATTGTTCTAGAGGAGGGTTCCAGTTGGCAACTTTAAGACTTGTGGACTTCAACTCCCAGAATTCCCCTGCCAGCATGGCTGGCTGAGGAATTCTGGGAGTTGAAGTTCACAAGTCTTAAAGTTGCCAACTGGACCCCTCCTCTAGAGGGTTCCATAACTCTTTCCAGCAAGTCAGTTCCCATGACTTTTTGTTCTCATGTTCAGTCATTGGGCTTTGGTCCTGGTTTGATCCATAATGACCCCAGAAGAGGAAGAAACTTCTTGCCTCATAATGCTGAGTCTAGCTCCTTCCCTCTTGCACTTTTGTACTGTTCTAGTGTGCAAAACAGCTGATTTGGCTGTCTCTAAGTCTTGCAGACCCTTTTACATCCATATCTCAAGGTTCCTTTTCCTGTGTTGTAATTCTCACTCAGTACAAAGTCTCCAAGCATGGATACTTAGAGAAATCAGATGTGGCTAAAATTCAGAATGGTTGTGGGGGGGGGGGGAGAGGAAAAAATTGTTAAAAGCGAGAATTCCACCCAGTTCTACTGTGCTTTTGTCCTCATCACACGCTGACAAGTGCTGATCACTTTGTTCTTGAGAGAGAGAGAGAAAAAAGAAAAGAAGTAAAAACTGAGATTTCATTATGCAATTGTCTATAATGAGGGATGAAACCAACAGCTGGTTGAAAAGATACAAATTTCAATGACACAAGAGGAACCTCCATCCTTCTACTGCCTAAACATATGAAATGGGAAGTGGTGATAAGGGAAAAATTCATTTCATCTGCATTTGAATACTGATGTACCTAATTTTGCATTTTCAAACCAACACTCGAACAAATAACTTATCATACGAAAGTCGCCGCTCTCTGAATTTCACAATGCAACTTGCCAATCATTTGGGGGGGGGGGGGGGAAGGAAAGGGGCTCTATCAAAGAAAAGTCTACAAAATGGACATGTTCATGAATGTAATGTTTAAAAATGCATTTAAGAGAATAACAGAATGACAGAGTTGGAAGGGCCGTCGGAGGTCTTCAACCAGGAGACCCTATACCATTTCAGACAAATGGTGGTCCAATCTCTTCTTAAAATCCTCCACTGTTGGAACAGTCACAGTTTCTGGAGGCAAGTCATTCCAATGGTTAATTTTTCTAACTGTCAGAAAATTTCTGCTTAGTTCTAGATTGGTTCTCTTTACAGATTAACAGAGTTGTAAGGGACCTTATAGGTCATCTAGTCCAACCCCCCCCCCTCAAGCAGGAGACCCTATACCAGTGATGGCTAACCTTTTTGCCATCGTGTGCCAAAAGCTGGAGGAGTGTGGGGTGGTCGTGCACGTGCGTGCCCACACCCATAATTCTATGCACCCTGCCCCCCGCATGCATGTGTGCGCGACCCCCCCCATGCTCCCCCTGCTTTTGGCATGTGATGGACTGGTGGGCCTAGTAGGTCTGTTTTTTCCTCTTCCCCAGCTCCCGAGGCTTTGTAGGAGCCTGGGGAGGGCAAAAAACAGCCTTCCCCACCTCCCCGGAGGCCCTCCAGAGGCCGGAAACAGCCCATTTGCTGACTTCCGTTGGGTCCAGAAGGGCCAAAAATCAGCTGGCCAGCGCACACATGAGTGCTGGAGCTGAGCTAGGGCAACGCTCGTGTGCCCACCAATATGGCTCCACATGCCACCTGTGGCACGCGTGCCATAGGTTCGCCATCACGGCCCTATACCATTTCCAGATTGGACAAATGGCAGTCCAATCTTTTCTTGAAAGTCTCAAGCGATGAAGGTCTCACAATGTCCGAAGGCAACTTCTGTTCCATGGGTTGATTGTTCTCACTGTCAGAAAGTTCCTCCTCATTTCTAGGTTGAATCTCTCCTTGGTTAGTTTCCATCCATTATTCTTTGTCTGGCCTCCAGGTGCTTTGGAGAACAGCTTGACCCCCTCCTCTCTGTGGCGGCCCTTCAAATATTGGAACACTGCTATCATATGTCCCCTGGTCTCTCCTTGATACTTGCAGGACTACCTCCTACCGGCCTCCCACCGCCCAGTGCGCTCACATAGGACTGCCCTCCTCTGGGTCCCATCGGCCAGACAGTGTCGGCTGGTGGCCCCCAGGATGAGGGTGTTCTCTGTGGTTGCACTGACCCTCTGGAATGGTTTACCCACTGGGCTCCGGACGGCCCCCGACCTCCGCACCTTCCGCGCCGACCTAAAGACATGGCTCTTTCAGCAAATTCCCTGATCTGCCGTGCATTTTAATTTGGGGGATTGGGGTTTTTAAATCGGATTTTAACATTTTAATTTTATTTATTGTTGGGTTGTTTTATTCTGTGAGCCGCCCCGAGTCCCTCGGGAGAAGGGCGGCATATAAATATGACAATAAATAAATAAATAAAATAAATAAATTAGTTTCCATCCATTGCTTCGTGTCCTGCCTTCATTTGCAAATTGTACATTAGGCAAATAAAAAGTACATCTGGAGAAGTATGCAATAAGATCAATAAGAGCCGAGGTGGCACAGTTGTTAGAGTGCAGTACTGCAGGCTACTTCAGCTGACTGCCAGCTGCAGTTAGGCAGTTCAAATCTCACCGGCTCAAGGTTGACTCAGCCTTCCATCCTTCCGAGGTGGGTAAAATGAGGACCCAGATTGTTGGGGGGCAAGATGCTGACTCTGTAAACCGCTTAGAGAGGGCTATACAAACACTATGAAGCGGTATATAAGTCTAAGTGCTATTGTTATTGCTAATTAGGGTATATTGCTTAAAGAGTTAAATTCTCAAGTATGAGAATGTACTTGCTTGCATTCACGTATCTTCCAAAATGCAGTCACCTGAATGATTGTAGATTTATTGGTGCTTCTAGATATGCTGGGAAAAAAAAAAACCTTGTGTGAATCCATCATTAGATGCAAATCCAGATCCTTCCAAGATGAAATATATGGTACTTCCAGAATGGTCTTAGCCACCTTCAGCCTAGTGTCCTTTAAAGAGTTGTTGTGAATGTGAGAAATTTGAGTGGGAGTAGAATAGACATAGATCATGGTGTGTAGATGCTTTGTGTAAACAGTGTTTTGGAACACAGAACATATAGCATAAAATATAGAATAATAGAGTTGGAAGGGAACTTGGAGATCTTCTAGTCCAACCCCCATCTCAAGCAAGAGACTCTATACCATTTCAGATAAATGGTTGTCCAGTCTCTTTTTGAAAGCCTCCAGTGATGGAGCAACCACAACTTCTGAAGGTAAGCTCTTCCAATGGTTGATTGTTCTTACCATTAGTAAATTTCTCCTTAATTCCAGGTTACTTCTCTCCTTAGTTAGTTTCCCTCTATTGTTTCTTGCCTTGCCTTTTCGTGCTTTGGAAAATAGTTTGACCACCTCATCTTTGTAGGAGACCCTTCGTTATTGGAACACTATTATCATGTCTCCCCAAGTCCTTCTCTTCATTAGACTAGACATACCCAATTCCTGCAACCATTTGTTATATGTTTTAGCCTCCAGCCCAATAATAATTCTCGTTGCTCTTCTCTGCACTCTTCCTAGAGTCTCAACATCTTTTTTATATTATCCGGGTGCGCTTCAAGGTGTTGGTTCTCATCTTTAAAGCGCTCCATGGCTTAGGGCCAGGGTATTTACGAGACCACCTTCTGCTACCGATAACCTCCCACTGGCCGATACGCTCTCACAGAGAGGGCCTCCTCAGGGTGCCGTCGGTCAAGCAATGTCAGCTGGCGGCCCCCGGGGGAGAGCTTTCTCTGTGGGAGCACCCGCCCTCTGGAACGAGCTACCTCCCAGAATACGGCTGATCCCGGATCTCCGCATTTTCCGTAAGATCCTGAAGACGTTTTTATTTCAGCAAGCCGGCCTGGCCTGAATAGGTTTTATGGGTTAGTTTTTTATTTGTATAGCTTGGGGTTTTAAATTGGGAGGCCGATTAATTTAATTTATTTTTAGTTATCTTAACTTTTATATTGTATGTTATTTTAATTTTCGGCTGTTCACCGCCCTGAGTCCCTTCGGGGAGAAAGGCGGGATATAAATTCAATAAATAAATAAATAAATTATGATGACCAGAATTGGATGCAGTATTCCAAATATGAAATACCAACTTACTAAGGGTTTGTAAAGCGGTACTACAATCTCACATGATCTTGATTCATTCTTCAATTAATGCAGCCTAGGACTGCATTGGCTTTTTTGGCTGCTGCCACACAGTGTTGGTTCATATTTAAGTGATTGTCCAGTATGACGCTAAGTTCCCCCTCACAGTTACTGGTATTAACCTAGCCTATAATTGGTTTTTCTTGCCTAGGTGTAAAACCTTACTTTTATCTACATTGACATCAATGCTCAGACTTGGTGAATGGAAACTTCTGATGCTCTTTCTTATCATGTGTGTGCGCCAACTGAAGCTGATACAACTAAACCGTTTTTGCCAACTGGCTCCATTCATGATGGAATCACTAAGAGTTACGCTGATGTTCTCAAACTAACTGATTTCAAAAGGACGCGATTGTGGGTGAAAGGAGGAGGAGGAAGTACAAGATTTACCATCTTGAGGTCTTGCAGAAAAAGCTAAATATGCATCAAAGAAAGAAGTAGCAATAGACTGGAAATTTAAAAAAAAAACAAAATCTGTAATCTTTCTAAAAACCAAAAATGCCCTAGGGAGAGAAAGAGAAACAAAAGTGATGTTTAAGGTCTGAAGTGGGTTGAAGGGACCACTGTACTTAATTTTATTATCCAACCTTTTGTTGATTGAATCAAATAGGGAAGAAAAGATTGTAGCATACAAGGAAGTCATATTCTCAGAAAGAGGAAAGAGGAAATATAAATAAACTTTCTGTACTTTAGTTCAATGCTTCAATTCAGCAAACTCTGTACAAAAGACATCAACTTCAGAGGTCTCCTTTTTTTTATAGAAGTTGGATACTCAGTGAACTGATATATAAATTTATATATGTAGCTGCTTATCTGCTACTTCAGCTGTTGCCAGTTTACATATCTGGTTTACTACAATATATATATATATATATATTAAACACGGCAAACATAAAAATATTGCCTCGGATTATACTGCACCAAGAAACAGCAAACCCAAAAAAAACCATTGCATTACAACATCCTCAACTGCCCATTATGGTCATAAGCCATGATGGTCATAAAGCAGGTCATCCACATTTTGACCTGATTTTAACTTTTTTGCAGCAGCCATTAAGCAAATCACCATAACTGTTAAGGGAATCCAAGGTTGTTAAGCAAACCCATGGTGATCCCCCCCCCCCCCCGAAAAATGGAAGTCAATTCTGGTTTCTCTCCAAAATGTTGTAAATCGTGGTCAGGTGATCATTGGTGGGATTCAAATAATTTTTACTACCGGTTCTGTGGGCATGGCTTGGTGGATGTGGCTTGGTGGGCATGGCAGGGGAAGGATACTGTAAAATCTCCATTCCCACCCCACTCTAGGAGAAGGATACTGCAAAATCCCCATTTCCTCCCAATCAACTGGGACTCAGGAGGCAGAAAATAGATGGGGACGAGGCCAGTCAGAGGTGGTATTTACCAGTTCTCTCAACTACTCAAAATTTCCGCTACCGGTTCTCCAGAACTGGTCAGAACCTGCTGAATACCACCTCTGCACCACAGGGTGTCAGAACTTTGGAATCAGGTCATAAGTACCTTTTGGGGTGGGGGTGGGGGCGCCTTAAATTTGAATAGTTGCTAAGGGACTACAGTACAACAGTAATGTAGCCTCCTTGCAAGGGAACTTCAACCATGCCACTTTCCCTAAACCTCAGGCAGTATCCAAGCCTTGATGACTTTCCTAAGCTCCTACAAGATTGGTGCCAGGCTACTTTTAGGAACATCTCTTGTGCGAAGAAAGATGGTGGCAACAGGAAAGGATCATCATCTTTGTGGTTCTTGATGACAAAATTCTTTTGGATTGAGGGACCCAAGTGGATCTCACAGGATAGACATTCACACTTTCTGGTAAGGAGAAGTTCCGTGAAGATGGGCTCCAGCACGAATCCCAAAGCTCAGAAGACTAAACATCTGGTCCCTCTGACTGACCCAGATTGGATCTTAAAACATTAGGACACATATATTTGCCTTCATTCATGACAGATATTTATCAATGAGAAGTAGTAGTTCTGGATAAGCCTGGGTCCTGTTGACACCTAGCACCTTGCATAGCTCTTTATTACTCAACTGGCAAAAAATGCAGTATAAAAATGACCCAAGGATAAAATCAGAAGGATCTGTAACTACTTAATCCTCTCTGTAGCTTCCAAGTCAGGCCCCTGTAGAACATGATGTGTAAATACTGGATCCAGGGTTGCTTAAATACATAGATCACAAAAGGCATGATGCTCTTCCATCTCATTCCATCCACTGGCGGCTAGATTTGGTGAAACACTGGTAACAGGACAACATTTTCCACAATTTCCAAGAAGAACAGATGAAGTTAGGAGACCCAAAGGGAAGGACGTCCTACTGACTTCTCTTGTCTTATTCCTTACCTAGGGCAGCTGTTTCACTTTCTTTAATCATATGTAGGGCTTTGCAGCTTGGATTCATGCCAGGAACACTCAGTCTAAAAATATACACCATCTAAAAAAAGATGGTGACCTGAGGAATTGCTCTGGGAATGATGAAATCTTAAACCACTCGACTAATTCTTGTAAGCCTTTCTTTGTTATCTAATAATGGCAATTTGCATATTAAGCAATTCACTTATTCTACCAAAGAAGGAATTCAAGAACATCACTATTTTACTGAGATATAGACATCTTAGAGATATTATTATTACTGAATATCTTAGCAATATTATTATTATTATTGAAAGCAAAAGAAGAAAGGGACTGCAGAGGAGGAGATGGTTAGATAGTGTCATCAATGCAATGAACATGAACTTGGGAAAACTCCAAGAGACAGTGGTGGCCTGGCATGCTATGATCCATGGGGTCACAAAGAGTCAGACATGAGCTAGTGACCAGTAGTAGTATGCTGCTGGTTTAACAACTGGTTCGGTAACCACACACACTGGCGCTATGCCTAAGGCACACAGCACTGGAAATGGAGCATTTAGAAGCTCAGCTGCTTACCTTCCAATTCAGCAATGGTAAATAAAAGAGTGAGGGGAGGGAATCAGCTGTGCCACATGATTGAGATGAGCTACAAAGCAGGAAATAAAGGACAGGATAGAGCGGAGATGGGTGGGTGGGGCCAAGTGATAGTTGGAGTTACCGGTTCGCCTGAACCAGTCTGAACCAGCTGAATACCACATCTGCTAGTGACTGAACAAGTACAAGAGATATAATCTTCATCCCATGTGATCTAGCTCAGCTTTCTGATGAGGGATTATGGAATAGTAGTTCCAATGCAATAGAAGGGTGCCTGAGTTAGTTTGATTTACCTTAGACAGCAAGCAGCCAGGTAGCATTGGCACCTCAGGAGGCATTATCCTGTTGGTCCCCTGCAAATTGGTGCCTCTTTTGCAATTGTAACAACAATGAGTCGTCATTGCTCAGTCGCTCGGTTATCTCCGACTCTTTGCGACCCCATGGACCATAGCATGCCAGCCCCCCTCTGTCCTCCGCTGACTCCCAGAGTTTGCCCAAACTCATGCTCATTGTGTTGATGACATAATCTAACCATCTCATCCAGTAGTGAAATCTTTTTTTTTTTTACTACTGGTTCTGTGGGCGTAGCTTGGTGGGCGTGGTGTGACTTGGTGGGCGTGGCAGGGGAAGGATACTGCAAAATCCCCATTTCCTCCCCACTCCTGGGGGAAAGATATTGCAAAATCTCCATTCCCACCCCACTCTGGGGCCAGCCAGAGGTGGTATTTGCCAGTTCTCCGAACTACTCAAAATTTCCACTACCGGTTCTCCAGAACCTGTCAGAACCTGCTGGATTTCACCCCTGATCTCATCCACTGCTGTCCCCTTCTTTTGCTTTCAATCTTTCTCAACCTCGGGGTCTTTTCCTTTTTTTCTCGTTGGGTGGTCAAAGTATTTGAGCTTCAGCGTCGGTCTCTGTCCTTCCAGAGATCAGTCAGAGTTGGTTTTCTTTAGGAAACAGTGAGTCAGAAGAGGTGAAAGAGTTAAGTGTTCCTTTTTTAAAGAAGGAACAACATTCATTCAGAAAACTGGGGAAGTGGTGTGTAATTTCTTGTAAAGCCACAATAGCGGTGTTCTCCCTTCAAAGGAAACTGCTCCCATGGGTAAGATTTCATAAGGCTCCCTAGAAATTGGCCATGTGCCAAATGGTGACCATGCAATTTAAGAAGGAGAATCTACATCTAAAAGAATGCTTCTGGTTTGCATAGCCTGGGAGCTATCCATCCATTCATGACTTATTTTATTCTAGCAAATGTTATCAAAAAGGCCAATAAAAATACAGTGGAAAAACAAAAGCAAAAGGAACATCCACACACACACATCCACACACACACACATGCAAAAGTAGGGAAAGAAATGACAAAAACAGATTACAGGCTATCTATATATATCTTATGTCCATCAAATTTTAAACAATATTTAAAAGCTCCTAACCCTTAATTAAAAAGAATAAATTATAATGTTCTATTGTAAGAAAATGTCAGGAAATCTGTGCCAAAGGGAAACATATTGCATCAATTTTTTTTTATAAGTAGATAAAAATGCCTTTTCAAAACACATAAATTACACATTTCTTAAATCCAAGCCTTAATACGAAGAATAATAGTACTTTCCCAGTTTCTCAAAATAATTCTCTTAGTTATATCCCAGGACTGGTATAATCATAACTCTTCAAGAATAGTCAGATTCCAAAATTTAGGGACGTGATTTAACATAACATTAATATCTATAACACTAAAAAGATTTCCCCATAAATCTACTTATGCAGATTAAAATAAAATTCCAAGCTGATTTCCATGATTCACAAAACCAAATCCTGTGAATCAATGACCTCTAATATTCTTTTGAAGGCGGCAAAGAAAATTTGATGTCCATCCTTTCAAATGCATTCCGTGAGATGTAGCCTCACATTGTAATAAACAAGGACATACATTCAATTTTGCAGCTACTAAGATTGTTGGACGAGCAGGCACAAAAACAGCCAGGGAAATGACTGAAGCCTGGGAAATGTGCCCCTTGACAGTCAACAGGAATGCTGATTTATCCCCATCTTATCAAGTATTTAGGAAGTGAGGGCTTGGCAGCACAAGGAAACAACAACCAACTTATTAACCCACCATCAACACCCCAATCAACCAGTAGTGGGTTTCAATTTAGTTTGCTACTGGTTTGCTCGTGCGCACTTGCGACACTTCTGCACATGGGCAGAAGCATCCAGGCAAGTGGGCGGAGCCTCCTGCCACCGCCGCTACCGATTCGCCCGATCCGGGGTGAACCGGTAGCAACTGACCATTGCAATCAACATCTAAAAAGCCACACAAAATAGGCACCATATAAATACCATCCACAGAATAGACCAAAGCACACACTCTACTAGAGAGAAATTACCTGACAATGGGCTCCAGCAGGAGTCTGAAAACTCAGAAAACAAAACCTCTGGTCCCGGTGACTGACCCAGATTGGATGTCCATAACACTTAAAATATTTTAAATTAACTTTAATCTTAAATCAGTGGTGAAATCCATTTTTTTTTACTACCAGTTCTGTGGGCGTGGCTTGGGTGGGCGTGGTGTGGCTTGGTGGGCGTGGCTTGGTGGGTGTGGCAGGGGAAGGATACTGCAAAAACTCCAGTCCCATTCCACTCCAGGGGAAGGATACTGCAAAATCCCCATTCCCTCCCCACTCCTGGGGGAAAGATATTGCAAAATCTCCATTCCCTCCCCAATCCAGGGGAAGGATACTGCAAAAACCTTCATTCCCATCCCACTCCAGGGGAAGGATACTTCAAAATCTCATTCCCTCCCCACTCCAGGGGAAGGATATTGCAAAATCACCATTCCCTCCCCACTCCTGGGGGAAGAATATTGCAAAATCTCCATTCCCACCCCATTCTGGGGCCAGCCAGAGGTGGTATTTGCCGGTTCTCCGAACTACTCAAAATTTCCGCTATTGGTTCTCCAGAACCTGTCAGAACCTGTTGGATTTCACCCCTGTCTTAAATCCATTAGAACAATTTCAACATTTTTATGATCATGGATGTTTCAGATTTTTTCAATCCATGAATTGTAAATGTCAATAATATCAACTCTGGAAACCTCCTTTAATTTTTGATACAAATACGATGTTGGTTTGGTTTCAAATAACCCTCTCCACCAATGATGAAAATAATCAGCTTTCTTGAAAGTAACCAAAACAGAAGCAAATCTGGTCCATACCAAGTTTTTCAAACACATTTGAGTTAATTGTCTATAGAGATTCTCAGTCATCCAGATCATGGTTGTCCCAAAGGTGCTTTTTCAGGAAGCAACTGGACTTTCATGTTTGTTTGTTTTCTTTTGAAGACATTTCGCTTCTCATCCAAGAAGCTTCTTCAACTCTGGCACTATCCTGTCAGAGCTGAAGAAGCTTCTTGGATGAGAAGCGAAACGTCTTCAAAAGAAAAAAAACCAAGAAAGTCCAGTTGCCTCCTGAAAAAGCACCTCTGGGACTTGAGTTAATTATATTGCTACTGTTACGAGACAAGACAGCAGCATTTTGTTTGAAGACAATGACATTTGGAAAGAGCCACCACCTGTTTTTCCAATAATGCATTTCTGCCCCTTAGCCAAATCTTCCTTACTCCATGATATTTTAAAATACAGGTAGTCCTCGACTTACAGCCATTCGTTTAGTGACCACTCATAATTACAACACCACTGAAAGAAATGACTTATGAGTGCTTTCCAAATTTGGACACTTGGTTCAACTGACTCATATTTATAATGGATGCAGTGTTCCGGGTTCATCTTACAACCTTTTGACAAGCAAAGTCAATGGGTAGCCAAGTTCACTTTTCAAAGTTGTTACTAACTAAACAACTGCAGTGATTCACTGATCAACTATGGCAAGAAAGCTCATAAAATGGAGCCAAACTCACTTAACAACTGTTTTTGCTTAGCAAAAACAATTTTGAAGTCAATTGTGGTCTTAAGTCGAAGTCTACCTGTATACCAAAAATGCCAGATAACCCTATTCTTTTACTTTATTTTCTATGCCTATCTCAGGCACCAATTCTTTGTTGGGCCAAGAACTGTCTTTTCTAAAGTTGACAGTGAATCATGCAGAATTGTATAAAGAATGAAATCCTTCTGGATTGGGTGGAAGGATTTCCAGCTGAACTCTTAATAAATCTAAATCTTCCCCACCTTCAGACACAATTCCTCGCTAACCATCCTTGCATATTTGAACAGGTGAATCACTAGGTTTCCCACCAGTCAGTACTTGTAGTTGCTGATTTCCATCCAGGTTGAATTTGCTATCGTGTTAAGTATGCCAACTCAGGTTTTAAGATCAATCAGTGAGCGACTGGCAGGCACCGAACGTCAGCTGGCAACATGAAACACCATCGCATGCTTGTCAACGCACCGTTGTCCACCACTGTCATTGCTCAACCGCTAGGGTTATATTTTGCCAGTGACACACCAGAGCAGGGTGTAAAAAGTGCCTTGGAACGCATTCTTGAGATATATTTGCCACATGCTGCCACAGTTGCTATGGGTTACTGCAAACTCTTTCCAGATATTTCAGCTGGGATCAGTGGTTGCCGCCCAATCTCATTTAGACAGAAAATGGATAATTACTGTCTTCAGCGGATGAACTCGCTTAAGGCTGCAGCTTGCCTGCCATTTAAGACCTGGACCAGTTAAGATTTCGACTTGGAGACGCAGACAATTGGATCCTGAATCTTGGTTACGAAGAGCTTTATTAATTAAAAGAAAAGAAAAAACATGATGCTGGAAAGAATTTGAAAAATGTCAATTAGACCAGACTGTCTGGTTTTATCCCAACAGGTTTTTTCTGCATTGGAGTCTTAGAAATGGTTTAATTTAATGGGCTTCAATTGTTCAGTTGTGGTCCTTATTTTGAGATTTTGACAGCCTCTACCATGCCTCTGCTAGGGACATCTTGGGACTTTGCAAACAGTGGTCACCAAAGGTCAACTCGCAACAGTTTGGGTTATAGTGCAATTCATTTGAGTTTGATATCACTTTATAATACCTTAGTAAGACCACATTTGGAATATTGCATCCAGTTCTGATTACCACAATATAAAAAAGATGTTGAGACTCTAGAAAGTGTACACAGAAGAGCAACAAAGATGATTAGGGGACTGGAGACTAAAACGTATAAAGAACAGTTGCAGGAACTGGGGCATGGCTAGTCTAGTGAAGAGAAGGACTAACGGTGACATGATAGCAATGTTCCAATATCTCATGGACTTCCACAAAGAAGAGGGGGTCAACCTATTATCCCAAACACCTAAAGGCAGGACAAGAAGTAATGGATGGAAATCAACCAATGAGAGAACCAACCTAGAATTAAGGAGAAATTTCCTGACAGTTAGAATAATTAATCAGTGGAACGAGTTGCCTCCAGAAATTATGGGAGCCCCAACAATGGAGGTTTTTAAGAAGAGATTGGACAACCATTTGTCTGAAATGATATAGAATTTCCTGTTTGAGGAGGGGGTTGAACTCCAAGGTCCCTTCCGACTCTTATTCAGTGTGAAGCAGCCATTGTGGTGAGTACATTATGGGGCGTGGCTTAGCATACTGGCATACTGAACCCAGCTAGCTGAGGTTTCTTCAGCAAATTCTGGTTAGGCAAACTGAGATCTATCCGATACGTGAACACAGTATTTACCTGGGAGCTAATCCAAGTCGGTCATCTGATGTCCTCTTAATAATCACTTCAGTCACTTTAGGTCACTGAACAATTTGCCTGAATGTGTATAGTCATTGTTGTCGGTGTATTTTTGTCATAACTCTTGCTCTCTTGCTCTCTCTCTCTCACACACAAACGCACTCGCAAGTCTACGGGAAAGAGTTGGCAGAGCAAAGAATCTGGGAGGAGCGCTATGTCTGGATCATCTTCAAAAGAAGGATAGCATCTTTAACTGTCCCCCCCCCCCCAATATATTATAAAACATTGTTATTGCAAAGTGTATTATCTTGAATCTTTATTTGGAAGGAAGATGCAAGAATACATACACACACACACCGCTAGTCTCTTTTGGGATAAACAACATTATGCAGAGCACAGGGAAGGGGGGGAAATAAAGGAATAATAAGCCAAAGAAATTGACAGCATGGAACAAGAAAAAAAAAGAAAAAAGAAAAGGAAGCAAAATTTAACCCTTTTCTTATGCTTTTCCATTTTGCTCTATCTTTGTAAAAAGGGGTGGGGTGGCTAAAAGTTAGTAAGAAGGCAGCCACAACATCACAAGCATCACAACCACAGAGGTGGGTTTCAGCAGGTTCTGACCAGTTCTGGAGAACCGGTAGCGGAAATTTTGAGTAGTTCGGAGAACCGGTAGTAAAAATTCTGACTGGCCCCGCCCCCATCGATTCTCTGCCTCCCGACTCCCAGCTGATCGGGACAGAATGGAGATTTTACATTATCCTTCCCTTGCCATGCCCACCAAGCCCCGCCCACCAAGCCCCGCCCTGCCCACCAAGCCACACCCACAGAATGGGTAGTAAAACATTTTGAAACCCACCACTGATCACAAGGCAAGCCCTGCACTTGAGTACGTGGCTGTGTGTTCACCTGCATGATCAAAGGAGACAAAGCAATGTTCTGTCCACCATCTTGCCAATTTTGACCCTTCACACACACCCCTGCCATGGAAGCTACAATTGTGAGCCCTCCCTGCTTTCAACACGTGCAGACACCATTTCACACATTGCCTATTAAGAATCTTCTCTCTGTGTGTCATTGTGCCACACAGACCTCTTAATTGATGGGATGCTGAAAACAAGATATCAGCTGATAGGTCATTCCCTGGAGTAATGATCCTCACTTGCGTGGAATAGTGTGGCCATGCTTGGGGTTAAATTGAGTTTTGCTTGCTCTTGGTTTGTTTGCTCTTATCACGTGAAGTGGAGTGGTCGTAAAGAAGAGGGGGGAGTCGACCTGTTCTTCAAAGCAACAGGGTGATGGCTCTTTCATCCCTCTGCCGCGACAGGGTGACAGGGAGCAGCAGCAGAGGGCCCAAAGAGCCTCATGCGGCTCCAGAGCCACAGGTTGCCAACACCAGTACAAGGGACCCCAGTTGCGTCCCTTTCTGGATCGGGACTCGTTAAATACAGTCACTCATGCTCTCGTTACTTCCCACCTGGACTACTGCAATGCTCTCTACATGGTGCTCCCCTTGAGGAGCACCCGGAGGCTCCAGCTGGTCCAGAATGCGGCCGTGCGGGTGGTTATGGGAGCGGCGTGGCGCTCCCATGTGACCCCCCCTCCTGCGTGAGCTGCACTGGCTCCCGGTGGTCTTCCAGGTGCGCTTCAAGGTTTTGGTTACCACCTTTAGAGCGCTCCATGGCATCGGACCGGGGTATTTACGAGACCGCCTTCTGCTACCAATAGCCTCTCACCGGCCAGTACACTCCCATAGAGAGGGGCTTCTCAGGGTGCCGTCGGCCAAACAGTGTCGACTGGCAGCCTCCAGGGGGAGACCCTTCTCTGTGGGGGCACCTACCATCTGGAACGAGCTCCCCCCAGAGATACGGAGGATCCCAGATCTGCGCACGTTTCGTTGTGCTCTCAAAACATTTTTATTTCAACAGGCTGGCCTGGCCTAACTCTCCCTTTTAAATGTTTAAATCGTTTAATCTGTTTTACAAATTGGGTGTTTTCGGCCAAAATATTTAATAATTTTAATGGACTTTTAATGTTTGTATTATCTGTATTTTATCTTGGCTGTTCACCGCCCTGAGTCCTCCGGGAGTAGGGCGGTATAGAAATTTGATAAATAAATAAATAAATAAATAAATAAATAAATAAATAAATAAATAAATAAATAAATAAATAAATAAGGGATTGCCACAAAAAATAGAGGATCAACCTATTCTCCAAAGCACCAGAAAGCAAGACAAGAAGCAATGGATGGAACGTAATCAAGGAGAGAACCAACCTAGAACTAAGGAGAAATTTCATGACAGTTAGAACCATTAATCAGTGGAACGACTTATTGCCAGAAGTTGTGGATCCTCCAATATTGCAAGTTTTTAAGAAGAGATTGGACAACCATTTGTCTAAAATGGTATAGGGTTTCCTTCCTGAGCAAAGGGTTGGACTAGAAGAATTCCAAGGTCCCTTCCAAGCCTGTTACTCTGTTGTAACAAAACAACCAATATGGGTTAAAACTGATCTGTGATGTCTTTATTTTGGGTAGGGAATTGGTACAGCTAATACAGTCTGGCACAGGTAAAGCTAAGGCTAGTAATGTAGTATACACAGTCTTACTAAAAACATGATTGAAGAAAGATGTTTCCCTCAGTTCAATTTTATATTTATTCCCAAAAAACATCATCAGTGCTAGTAGGGAGTAGAGAACAACCCTATTCCCTACTAGCACTGATGATGTTACATAGTCTGGGTAATAAAACATCTGCAAGAAAATAACCAAGCTCGGATAACACTAAGAACCCCTAAGAAGCATTATTGTCCTTTTGAGCACAGCAATCTCCATTGGACAGCAAAACTGTTCTGCTGAATGCCTGTTGTGGCCCATCAGCAGCCTGTGCAGCTAGTAGCTGATTCAGACAGTGAGGAGGCTGGTGTGGTGTTGCACCAGCAGCCTGTGCAGCTGGCACTCGAGTCAGACAATGAGGAGGCTGGAGAAGATGTGGTGCCAGGGGAGAGGATTCAGCCAGGGCCTTCAGAACCTCCAGAAGCTGAAGTGAAGAAGATGAAGAGGAGGAGCCTCTTCTCGATGCACGGGCGCGCAGAGCTGCCAAAAGGCAGGAGTGGCTCCTCAGGAGGAGGTTTCCTCGAGAGTAAGGCTTGAGGCTAATTGGCCACTCCTTTAGCCTATTTAAGGAGGAACGCCGACTGAAGCAATTTGCAGGGAACAACTCCGTTCACATACCTTCCTGTCTTGTCTTGCTTATCTTATCAGCTTCCTGCAAATTGCTTCTGGGCATTCTGCCAACCACAGTATGCTTTCAGTATTATTCTTTGAATTCTTGGTGGCTGTTAATGCTGTTAATTAGTTTATTTTGGATTTATATACCGCCCTACTCCCGAAGGACTCAATTAACAGACATTGTTGTAAAAAACTGGTTTATTTAGTAAACTAAGGTTTGAACGGACTTTGTGTGTGCTGCATTCTTTGGGGTCCGTAGCTGGGGCAGAACAATGCCTGGGACAATGTCAGCCTGGGGTCTTTGAAGAACCTCTTTTTGGTCTCCTTGGATTTTGTGGGAACAGCCAGCAGAAATCTGTTCTTCCAGTGATAGACAAAGGTCAGAAGAACCCAGTGGTGGGATTCAGCCGGTTTGGGCTTGTTTGGGCGAACTGGTAGTTAAATTGCTGGTTGGCCCCACCCCTCCCCACCCTGTCCCTTCTAGGAGTCCCTATGTGCCCCATTTTTGCTCCCAGGAGGCTGCAGGGAGGCCTCCTAGGCTCAAAACAGTGCACGGGGTGTGTGGCACAGCCTCCCTGCAGCCCGTTTTCATTCCCAGGAGGCTGCAGGGAGGCCTCCTAGGCCCAAAACGGGGCATGGGGGGTGGCATGGCCTCCCTGCAGCCTCTTTTCATTCCCAGGAGGCTGCAGGGAGGCCTACTAGGCCCAAAACGAGGTGCTGGGGGACAGCACATCCCCCCGCAGCCCATTTTTTTCTCCCGGGGGGGGGGTGCAGGAGGCTGAGTGATGCCTGTCACACCCTCTGGCCATGCCCACTATGGCCACGCCCATCCAGCTGGTCATTAGGGCAGAGAACCAGTTGCTAAATTATTTGAATCCCACTACTGGAAGAACCATATGAGCAGATGTGAAGGGTAGAGGGAATGGCCTTGAGGGACAGGAGAAGAGTCACTACCAAGTAATTAACAGTCAGATAAAAGAGGCCTGAGTCTGGGGTAGGAATGTAATCTGAGAAAATGTCTCAAACAAGACTTTCCCTACTTCCTGGGAAGATAAGGATAGGAAGGGCATTCAAGATCCTATTACTATATATTTATCATAAAAGTGATATTTGCTTTTATACCCCTTCTGGGTAGATTTGGATCTACCCAGAAGGGATGACAACAAATGTGGGAGAAACACAGGGAAAAAAAAGAAAAGAAAAGAAAACACACAATGATTTTCTGGGGAGGCTGTTTGCAATGCGCCCTGATGCATAGCACCTCTTTGTTTCTTTTCTCCCCTGAGAGCATCAACAGCAAAAGATGTTACCATATGGGCTTGTTACAATATGTTAGCCATGTATAACTGCAGTAATTAATGAACCATGGATCAAAATGCTAATGCCAGTACATTGTCATTAGTATTGATGCCAATCATTATAGAGCGGCATCGTCGAATGCTAATGTGGAGCTTCGTGCTACAGAGTGATGGATTGTATGAAAGATGGAGGATAGGAGGCCTACTCAAAGCAGGCCACAAAGGAAGAAAGGTTTGATCAAAAGGGATTCAGTTTATGCTATGTGTGAAGGATTGCCAGAATGAAATCTGGGAAGAGGATGTAACAAAACATGGTTCCTTGAACTGCAGATAATTTCCAGGGGAATGGCATTAGATGAAAAAGTACTTGCAAGACTTGCTAAGATAGGAATTGACCAAGCTCTGGTGAATTAATCAAGATGATGTGATATGATGTTGTCCATTCAGTCATATCCAACTCTTGGCAATTCTATGGGCCAAAGCTTCTGATCTTGCACAACTTCTTGGAATTGTTCTATGCTGTGAGTGGTGTCCGTTTTGATGGTGTCCAGCCACAGTTTTCCTTTGATGGCCTGGTTTCCTTTTACCTCTAACTCTTCCAGACATTTGATCAGAGAATCCATATCAACTCTGGGAATGTTTTCCTTAGAAACCGTTACGTAGAATGAGATCCTTATGTACCACGAACATCTCTCCTCAGTTTTCCTGGAACGCCTACCTATTCTGATCAACTAGATCAGGCATCCTCAAACTACGGCCTGCGGGCCAGATACGGCCCGCCAATGCAAAGTATCCAGCCCGCGGAGTGGTGTGATTAAGCTCCACCCCTTGCCGGGGGCCTTATCTTCCAGCGAGCCAGCTGGAAGGCCAGCTGAGGGGTACCTAGCCACACCCTCCCAGCCAGTACGCCCCCTACCCACAACAGTCTGAGGAACTGTGAATCGGCCCCCTGTTTAAAAAGTTTGAGGATCCCTGAACTAGATGATGTGTTGGATAAGTACAAGTGGCATTACAAATGTGTAACAAGTGTAGTTTTTCTTCAGAGAATAACAGTGAAAATTATAGTTCTACATTTATTCCTATGACTCTTGAAACTTAAGATCAGGAACCAGGAACATTGGATTTGTTTGACTGCTGTGAGAAGTCTCTTTGTGACAGTGGTGGGTTTCAAAAAATTTTACTACCAGTTCTGTGGATGTGGCTTGGTGGGTGTGGTGTGGCTTGGTGGGCATGGCAGGGAAAGGATACTGTAAAATCACCATTCCCACCCCAATCCAGGGGAAGGATGCTGCAAAATCCCCATTTCCTCCTGATCAGCTGGGACTCGGGCGGCAGAGAATAGATGGGGGCTGGGCCAGTCAGAAGTTTTACTACCGGTTCTCCAAACTACTCAAAATTTCCTCTACCGGTTTTCCAGAACTGGTCAGAACCTGCTGAAACCCACTTCTGCTTTGTGACCTTCAGAATGTCATGAATGAGCGATGAGCATGGGTGGTATTAACTTACTTTTCCTACCGGTTCGCAAATGTGAGTGTGCACTCGTCCACACATGCGCCCAGTCTTCCATGCATGTGCTTTGCTCACATGCACGAGCACCTTCTGTGCATGCGCCTGGCCTCAAAACTGTGACTAAATAGGACGGCATAGAGTCAGGGTGGGTGGACAGGCCCACCCGCAATTTCTGCTACCAGTTCGGGCGAACCGGTACGAACCAGCTAAATACCATCTCTGATAAAGAGGATTTTTTCCCCCTCACAGGTATTGTCTTATGAATAACTTCTCTCCTAAAGAGGACCAAGCTCTCCAGTTAGGCTTGAACATCGCTCTAGAGCAGAGATGTCCAACCTTAGCAACTTAATGTGGGGACTTTTAATTAACTCACAGAACCCCCAAGACGGCTACACTGGTGGGGGAATTCTGGGAGTTGAAATCCACAAGTCTTAAAATTGCCAAGGTTGGACACCTTTTCTTTAGATGAAATTAAAGTACGTTTGGCTGGATTTATGGTTCAAAATATTGTGTGAATCCAGTCATTGTTCCAAGCCATAATAAGTTTTATTTTGAGGACACAGCATCAGTGGTGAAATCCAATTTTTTTTACTACCGGTTCTGTGGGCGTGTCTTGGTGGGCGTGGTGTGGTTTGGTGGGTGTGGCTTGGGGGGCATGGCAGGGGAAGGATACTGCAAAATCCCCATTCCCACCCTACTTTGCGGCCAGCCAGAGGTGGTATTTGCCAGTTCTCCAAACTACTCAAAATTTCCGCTGCCAGTTCTCCGAACTGGTCAAAATTTCTGCTACCGGTTCTCCAGAAACTGTCAGAACCTGCGGATTTCACCCCTGCACAGCATGCTATGTAAACTGTAGCTCTTTGGAAGATGCCACAATGACCTATCACAGGTGCCACGATGTCATTGTGCAAATGATGCAAATTCAGTAAATTATTTGTATCCTATGCATATTGATACCAGGATATACATGACATTGTTTGCCACTCCAGCTCCCACGGGTGCCTGTAATTATATTTCTTAACCTGGGTTTAAACCTGTAGTAGAGTCCAGGGTGCTGTCTGAGCTTGGTTGTTTTCTTGCAGATGTTTTATTATCCAACAAGGTAACAGATTCACCATAATGAAATAGCTTTCCTCCCAGAGTTGTGGTTGCTCCATCACTGAAGGTTTCAAAAAATAGACTAGGTAACCATTTGACTAGGATGGTCTGCAGGGGTCTGCAACCTTAAACACTCAAAGAGCCATTTGGACCCATTTCCCACAGAAAACAAAACACCGGGAGCCACAAAACCTGGGTGGGCGTGGCCAACTCGACATCACTCACTTCCACCAGTCACATGACACCCCCCCTAGCCACACCTACCCAGCCGGTCATTAGGGAAGAGAACTGGTTGTTAAAAAACACCAGGAACCAGAAAACCCTTTTGACATCTCTCCAGTGGTGGGATTCAAGTAATTTAACAACTGGTTCTCTGCCCTAATTATTTTTTCCAACACCCAGTTTGCCAAACTGCTCAGAAAGTTAACAACTGGTTCTCCTGAAGTTGTGAGAACTGGCTGAATCCCACCACTGCATCTCTCCCTCCCTCCTTCTCTCTCTGTATCTCTCTCTCTGTCTCTCTCTCTCCCTCTCTCTCTGTTTCTCTCTCTGTCTCTCTGTCTCCCCCTCTCTCTGTATCTCTCTGTCTCTGCCCTGGCCGCTTCTCCATCCCCTGACATTGCCCTTACCTTCTCAGGCCAGGTGAAGAGTGACTGGGAGGGGACAGTGAGGGGCGGGGCCAGCCAGTGGTGGGATCACATGACACGGAGCCACAGCAGAGGGCCCAAAGAGCCGCATGTGGCTCCAGAGCCACAGGTTGCTGACACCTGGTATAAGGTCTCCTGCTTGAGCAGATGGTTGGACTAGAAGACCTCTGTGGTCCCTTCCAGCTTTACGACTCTATCTTATATGTTCTGAAAGGTTTTCTGTCTCTTGCCAGCAGTTAGCTAATTATTACTACTGTACTTTTCTGCTGGCATTAGAAGTGACCTGTTCCTTGATATTCATCTAATGACCCATCAGCTGGGGATAAACTATAACCTCTGCAATCAATATTAAGTTTCTCTTTCCTTATCTAAGTTATCTGAAACTAAAATTCTCAGGAAGTCATTAGAAAGAACAGAATGATCTTTTACAAATCTGCTTGGAAGCAAGTCCCATCAGGTAGTATTACCTGATTGTTAAGATTGCCAGCTTGAAATGCCAATCAAACAAATCCAGAGATGGTTTTTTTTTGGAGGGGGATACCAGACACAGGCAGTCCTTGAC
Organism: Pituophis catenifer annectens; assembly: GCF_029215685.1. Classification (NCBI taxonomy): domain Eukaryota; kingdom Metazoa; phylum Chordata; class Lepidosauria; order Squamata; family Colubridae; genus Pituophis; species Pituophis catenifer. Next base: position 13,896,930 of record NW_027256883.1, on the reverse strand, counting down.
ATATGGCCACAGCTGAGACCAGAGTTTCCATTTCCAAGCCAGGTGGTTCTTAAGTGAGTCACACCTGATTTTATGACTTTTGCCTTGGTTGTTAGGTGAATCGTGGTCGTTCAGCAAACACAACTTTCTGCATTGACTTTACTTGTTGAAAACCAACTCGGAAGGTCACAAATAGCAATCACAACATTGTTGCAATCATTGTCTGCCAGTTGCACATGCCAGTTGCCAGTATCTGAATCTTCTAGACCATGAGGATGCTGTAATGGTCATAATAGCAACAGCACTTAGACTTATATCCCGCTTTACAGTGCTTGTACAGCCCTCTCTAAGCGGTTTACAGCGTCAGCATATTGCCCCCAACAATCTGGGTCCTCAATTTACCCACCTCGGAAGGATGAGAGGCTAAGTCAACCTTGAGCTGGTGAGATTCTAACTGCCAAATTGCAGGCAGCCGGCAGTCAGCAGAAATAGCCTGCAGTACTGCACTCTAACCACTGCACCACCATGGCTCATAAGCAGTGGTGGATTCCTCCCGGTTCGGTCCGGTTCGGCCGAGCCGGTAACGGTGATGATATGACATCACCGAACCGGTTCTCCCCGCCCTCCCACCCCCCACCCATGTTATTCTTACCTTTTATTTGGTCCCACCCCCAATCTATTGCTGCCTCCTGAGTCCCAGCTGATGACTAGAGGGGAAAAAAACTGTTTAAACTCTTGCCGCGGGGCTTCAAAGGGCCGCCCTACAGCTGATCAGTGTTAAAAGCAAACAAATGAGTCGGGTCGTAAGTGCGAGGACCTTCCAGAAATGACTCTGACCAGCTAGCCACGCCCACCTAGTCACATGACCTGCAAGCCACACCCACAAAATAAGCCACACCCACAGAACCGGTAGTAAAAAAAATTAGAACCCACCCCTGCTCATAAGTACAAAGATTGGTCATAAGTCGTTTTTTTAGTGCCATTATAACTTTGACTGGTCATTAAATGAATGGCTGTGAGTCAAGAATTACATGTATACAATTACCAATCTCTCTTCTGCTATGCAAAAATATTTCATCGGCTTTACTCCTCCAATGAATTCTAACTCTTTGTTGATCTTAGCACACCGTAATCACAACCATGGGAAATTTATACTGAAACCTCTGAAAGGAATGCTTTGTACAGTTCAAATTATTCAAATTTTCTCTGTTTTACACACCTGATTTTGAACTGGTGGTGGGTGGGGAGACATGACATGTTGCATTCAGTGTTTAGCATTTATTTTAATTTTGACTTTAGATACAGATACAGATTAACAGAGTTGGAAGGGATCTTGTAGGTCATCTAGTCCAACCCCCTGCCCAAGCAGGAGACCCTATACCATTTCTGACAGATGGCAGTCCAGTCTCTTCTTGAAAGCTTCCAGTGATGAAGCTCCCACAACTTCCGAAGGCAACTTCTGTTCCATGGGTTGATTGTTCACACTGTCAGAAAATTTCTCCTTATTTCCAGGTTAAATCTCTCCTTGATCAGTTTCTATCCATTATTCCTTATCTGGCCTTCAGGTGCTTTGGAAAATAGCTTGACCCCCTTCCTCTCTGTGGCAAATATTGGAACACTGCTATTATGTCTCTCCTGGCTCTTCTCTTCTCTAGACTAGCCATGCCCAGTTTCTGCAACTGTTCATTGTATGTTTTAGCCTCCAGTCCCCTAATCATCTTGGTTGCTCTTCTCTGCACTCTTTCTAGAGTCTCAACATCTTTTTTATAGTGTGGTGACCAAAACTGGATGCAGTACTCTAGGCGTGGTCTTACTAGGGCTTTATAGAGCGGTATTAGTACCTTCCTTGATCTTGATTTTATTCCTCTGTTTTGATTTTTTTTTAATTCATTCTTCCAATTTAAAAATATGCAGAATATCTCTTCTGTCTTTTCACCTTTGCAGGTTTACTGCAGGAAAGATTAATATAAAATGAAGATAAAGGCTAAATGTTCATGGAAATTCTCAATCATCCAGGTCATGGTTGTCCCAAAGATGCTTTTTTTTCCCAAAAAGCAACTTGACTTTCTTGGGTTTTTTTTTTTTTCCTTTGAAAAGTTAGAGTTAGAACTGAAGAAGCTTCTTGGATGAGAAGTGAAATGTTTTCAAAGAACAAGAAACCCATGAAATTCCAGTTGCCCTTTGAAGAAAAAAAAAAACACCTTTGTAAGATAAAGGCTATTTGCACCTTTCCACTAAAAATGAATGCATTTCTTCCTGTTGTCTGTATGATCTCAGTCAATCAGGGATCCAGGTTTATTCAGAACTAAATAGGATGCTGGTGGAATGATCTGGACAGCTGAAGCTGTATCATAGAGCCAATATTTGGCTCCTTATCTTAGGAACAATGCTGACACATAAGGAAGGAAAGGGCTGTGTTGAGAGTCACAAAGTGAAAAGTGTTTAAGGAATGAATCACACGGGGAAAGGATCTCTTCTCATCTAACAAGGCACAGAGTGTACTCAGAAGGAACAATTACTTGTAAATGTTGTAAAGCTGGACTAGTTGTGTTTTTAGTTTTATACTGCAAGCTGTTTGTTTGGCAAAACAAATGCATATGTTCAGTGGTGAAATCCAATTTTTTTTACTACCGGTTCTGTGGGTGTGAGCTTGGTGGGCGTGGCAGGGGAAGGATCCTGCAAAATCCCCATTCCCTCCCCACTCCAGGGGAAGGCTATTGCAAAATCGCCATTCCCACCCCACTCCAGGGGAAGAATACTGCAAAATCTCCATTCCCTCCCCATTCCAGGGGAAGGCTATTGCAAAATCTCCGTTCCCACCCTGCTCCAGGGGAAGGAGACTGCAAAATCCCCATTCCCTCCCCACTCCAGGGGAAGGATACTGCAAAATCTCCATTCTCTCCCCACTCCAGGGGAAGGCTATTGCAAAATCGCCATTCCCACCCCACTCCAGGGGAAGGCTATTGCAAAATCTCCATTCCCACCCCACTCCAGGGGAAGGATACTGCAAAATCCCCATTCCCTCCCCACTCCAGGGGAAGGATATTGCAAAATCTCCATTCCCACCCCACTCTGGGGCCAGCCAGAGGTGGTATTTGCAGGTTCTCCGAACTACTCAAAATTTCCGCTACCGGTTCTCCAGAACCTGTCAGAACCTGCTGGATTTCACCCCTGCATATGCTACATTTTGTACAGTAAATATTACCTACATTCCTCCTTTATTGGTATATTACCTGAATAAATGAATACATTTGGAAATGCTTGTATTAAGGCAGAGGTGTCAAACTCAACGCCTGCGGGCTGCATCTGGCCGGCAGGGTGCTTAGTTCTTGCCACCGGGGCCACCCTGGAAACAGCAAAATGACCGGCCCATGGTGCCTCTGCCAGCAAAAATGGAGTTTGGGAGGGCCATGTGCCCCCCCCCCCCGCGGCCCATTTTTACTGGCAGAGGGCTAGCAAAGCAAACGAAAAACAAAACAAAAGGAGAAATGTTTCCCCTTTTGCATTTGAGCATGCAAGAAGGACAGGAAAGGAGAAGTTTAGTTTAGTTTAGTTTAGTTTATTTGATTTGTATACCGCCCTACTCCCGAAGGACTCAGGGCGGTGAACAGCCACAAGATAAAAACACATAAATACAAAATTTAAAAACAGAATAAAACCGAATTAAACAATTTGGCTAAAGACAGATTTTAAAACACCCCAATAAATTAAAAACAAATTAAAATTTGTGTTTTAAAAGGGAAAAAGGAAAAAATTAGGCCAGGCCAGCCTGATGGAATAAAAAGGTTTTAAGAGCGTGGCGGGAGGTGCGTAGATCTGGAATCCTCCGTAGATCCGGGATTCCCTTTCCGAGAAAGGGAAAGAGGAAAGACAAAGAAAAAGAATGGAAGACGGGAAGAGAGCAAGGAGGAAAAATAAGGAAAGAGGGGAAGGAAGAAGAAACATCTCCACCCCAGACCATCCCAACGATGCCTTGGAAGTGATGTCCCAGTGCCTGGAGGCCGTGCGGGTCTGGATGGGGAGAAACGGGCTTCGACTCAACCCTTCCAAGACCGAGTGGCTGTGGCTGCCGGCGTCCCGGTATAGCCAGCTGACGCCATCGCTGGTTATTGGGGGTGAATCATTGGCCCCCACAGAAAGTGCCCGCAACTTGGGCGTCCTCCTGGATGCACGGCTGTCCTTAGAAGGGCATATGACGGCCGTGGCCAGGGGGGCTTTTTATCAGATTCGCCTGATACGCCAGTTGCGCCCCTTTCTGGATCGGGACTCCCTACGCACAGTCACTCAAGCACTCGTCACTTCTCGTCTGGACTATTGTAACGCTCTCTACATGGGGCTCCCCTTGGGGTACACCCGGAGGTTCCAACTGGTGCAGAATGCGGCCGCGCGGGGGATTATGGGAGCGACTGGGTGCTCCCATGTGACTCCTCTCCTGCGCGAGCTGCATTGGCTTCCAGTGGACTTCCGGGTGCGCTTCAAGGTGTTGGTGATCACCTTTAAAGCGTTCCATGGCTTAGGGCCAAGGTACTTACAGGACCGCCTTCTGCCACCAATAGCCTCCCACCGGCCAGTTCGCTCCCACAGAGAGGGCCTCCTCAGGGTGCCGTCGGCTAGACAATGCCGGCTGGCGACCCCCAGGAGGAGAGCCTTCTCTGTGGTGGCACCTACCCTTTGGAACAATCTACCCCCAGAGATACGAGTGATCTCCGACCTCCGGACCTTTCGTCGGGCCCTAAAAACTCATCTCTTTCAGTTAGCCGGTCTCTCTTGATTTTATGATTTTATGGTTGGTTTTAAATTTTGATATGGATTTTAAATTGATAAATTTTAAACTATGGGCCAAATTTAATTATTTTAAATCTATTTTTAATCGTATTTATGTATAAATGTTTTTATTTTGGCTGTTCACCACCCTGAGTCCGAAAGGAGAAGGGCGGTATAGAAATTCGAATAATAAAAATAAATAAATAAAGGAGAATGAAGAGGGAAGGAAAAGGGAAGGAATGAAGGAAGGAAGGGAAAAAAGGAAGGGAGATTATAATGAGAGTGAGGGAGGGTCTGAGGGAATCCTGCCTTAGCACTTGGCCATCACAGGTGTCCGCCCCCTCCCCGACACGAGTTAAGTGTGAATCGCCACAATTGTTAAGTTAATAACACAGTTGTTAAAATGAATCTGGCTTCCCCATTGACTTTGCTTGTCAGGAGGTGGCTAAAGATGATCACATGATCCCAGAACAGTATGACTGTCATAAATATGAACCAGTTGCCAAGCAGACGAAATTTGATCATGTGACCACAAGGATGCTGTAAGTCTGAAAAGTGGTCGCAACTAGACACTTTCTTCAGTGCTGTTGCGGTCACTAAATGAACTGCTGTAAGTTGAGTGCTACTCTTGACCTAAAACTCTAGCTTTTTTTCCCTCTCCTTATCCCAGGGGTCAGCAACCCGTGGCTCTGGAGCCGCATGTGGCTCTTTCATTTCTCTACTGCGACTCCCTGTTGCTGATCTGCTCCACAATTGATAGGGCTTTTGGTTAGGACAGGTAGAGGAAAAAGAACGCTACACTAGGAGACTCTTTGGTGGGGGAACCGGACTTCCGGTTCGCAGAGGAAAAAGGATGCCGCACTAGGAGGAGACTCTATGGTGGGGGAACCCAACTTCCGGTCAACTCCAGAATTGAATGGGGCTTCCAGTTAGGACCTTTGTGGCTCTTTGAGTGTTTAAGGTTGCCGACCCCCCTGCCTTATCCTCTTCCCTTGCCAGCCAGGTGTCACTTCGGTGCCACGTCGTTTGTTCTTTCAACTGGTCTTTAATACTTTCACTTTTCTTCTGAATGAAAGGCAAGATGAAAAGGATGTTGGAAGATAAATAATTCGCCTATTTGTTATCTTATTAGGAAATGCTTCCAGCCGTTATTCCAAGAAGCAATTGTACATTTTATCTCACTGATCTGGCGAAAGTGGATCGTAAAACTCCATTCGCATTTTATTTCCAAAACCAGGTTCAAAGGTGACATTTGATCGGAAGAACTTTGCTTTCTGAAGGGAAAAAAAAAATTGTACGCATAATTAATACTTGCACGTTGTGGGCCTGTGCACACTGTGTGTTTTACCGCTCGGCTTTGGAGACCACGGTATTGAAGGGAGGTCAGATGCTGAATCTGTTTAATTGTTTAAATTCATTGTGTATTCTGGAGGCCTGACAGCAGATTTGTTGAGATGGAAAAGATGGTTGGGGAAGACAAAATGACAGCCCATATAAAAGAGCCCCATTTTAAATTCAAAGTATCCATGGCTCCGTGATTTGATTGCATGTTATTTATTACTGCACCGAGCGATCTTGAATACACATGCCTAAGATTGTCTTGTAACATAGTTAAAAACATGCTTTTCATCCGATTAAAGAAAGCTGATTAGCTGAAAGAACGTAATCTGCACAAGTGTGTGTATTTGCACTTTGGCAGATGAGAAATAACCAGAGAGGGGAAAAAAGAAACAAAAGTAGAATTTATATTTGATTTAGGGCGAGTGTTTTAGACCAATTACAATTGGCTGCAAACCCGAGATTCCTTTGTGATGGTGTGGAATTATTTTAATTGCTTAATCTAACAAACGCTGTACGCTGATGATACTCAGCTGTACATCTCCACCCCAAACCACCCCAATGGTGCCCTTGAAGTGATGTCCCAGTGTCTGGAGGCCATGCGGGTCTGGATGGGGAGGAACAGGCTTCGACTCAACCCTTCCAAGACCGAGTGGCTGTGGATGCCGGCATCCCGATATAGCCAGCTGGTGCCATCGCTGGCTATTGGGGGTGAGTCATTGACCCACACAGAGGGGGCTCGCAACTTGGGCGTCCTCCTGGACACATGGCTGTCTTTAGAAGAGAATATGATGGCCGTGACCAGGGGGGCTTTTTATCAGGTTCGCCTGATACGCCAGTTGTGTCCCTTTCTGGATTGGGATTCCTTATGCACAGTCACTCACGCTCTCGTCACTTCCCGCTTGGACTACTGTAACACTCTCTACATGGGGCTCCCCTTGAGGAGGACCCGGAGGCTCCAACTGGTCCAGAATGCGGCCGGGTGGGTGATTACGGGAGCGACATGGCGCTCCCATATAACATCTCTCCTGCGCGAGCTGCACTGGCTCCCAGTGGTCTTCCGGGTGCGCTTCAAGGTGTTGGTTCTCACCTTTAAAGCGCTCCATGGCTTAGGGCCAGGGTATTTACGAGACTGCCTTCTGCTACTGATAACCTCCCACCGGCCAATACGCTCTCACAGAGAGGGCCTCCTCAGGGTGCCGTTGGTCAAGCAATGTCAGCTGGCAGCCCCCAGGGGGAGAGCCTTCTCTGTGGGAGCACCCGCTCTGTGGAATGAGCATTCTCCCCCCGAATACGACTGATCCCCGCACTTTCCGTAAGGCCCTGAAGACGTTTTTATTTCAGCAAGCCGGCCTAGCCTAATTAGGTTTTTTATGGGTTAGTTTTTAATTGTATAGCTTTGGGGTTTTAAATCAGGGGCCGATTGATTTAATTTATTTTAGCTATCTTAACTTTTATATTGTATGTATTTTAATTACGGCTGTTCACCGCCCTGAATCCCTGGGGGAGAAGGGCGGTATATAAATTCAAATATAAATAAATAAATAAATAAATAAATAAATAAATAAATAAATAAATAAATAAAACCAGTTGACTAAAATGTTACAACCTTGGCTTCAATTAAAGGCGTGTGGCTTATATGAACAGAGAATAAAGAATAGTAGAGTTGGAAGAGATCTTGAAGGTCTTCTAGTCCCACCCCCTGCTTGAGTAGGAGACCCTATGCCATATCAGATAAATGGTTGTCCAGTCTTTTTTTGAAAGCCTTCAGTGATGGAGCAACCACAACATCTGAAGGCAAGTTGTTCCATTAGTCGATTCCTCTCGCCGTTATTAAATTTCTCCTTACTTTTAGGTTGCTTCTCTCCTTGATTAGTTTCCATCCATTGCTTCTTGTCTTACCTTTTTAATGCTTTGGAAAATAGTTTGACCCCCCTCATCTTTGTAGAAGCCCCTCAAATATTAAAACACTGCTATCATGTCTCCCCTTGTCCTTCTTTTCACTAGACTAGACACACCCAATTCCTGTAACCCTTCCTCATATGTTTTCGCCTCCACCTTCCACTAATCATTTTTGTTGCTCTTTTCTGCACTCTTTCCACAGTCTCAATGTCGTTTTATATTGTGGTGACCAGAACTGGATGCAATATTCCAAGTGTGGTCTTACCAAGGCATTATAAACTGGTACTCAAAGAGACCTTGTACCAAGTAATTGGCTGGAATTTCGTATCTGTTTATTTATTCATTTATTTGTATCCCACTTTCATTACTTTTACAAATAATTCAAGGCAGAGAACATAGCCGACAATTTCTTCCTCCTATTTTCTCCATAGAAACAATTGTGTGAAGAGAGTTAGGCTGAGAGAGAGAATGACTGGCCAAAAGCAAGCCAACCAGCTTTCATGCCTAAGGCAGGTCTAGAACTTGCCATCTCCTGGTGATTGGCCCAAGGTCATCCAGTTGGCTTTCATGCCTAAGGTAGGACTAGAACTCTCAGTCTCCCAGTTTCTACTGTAGCCTGATGCCTTAATCACTAATCCAAACCAGTTCTAGAATGTTACTGTATATCAATATCTGCAGCTTTCTCCATATGTTCATGTCCATATCCGTATCCAATTCATATCTATCTTTATTGGAGGCAGAGAGGAAGAATATACAGATTTTTAAAACAATTTTTGAAGCAGACCTCAAAATCTGTATCAGGACCCACCGTTTAACCTCTCTGGGCTCAACCCCAAAGAAGAAGGCATGCAAACGTCAAGGATAACAGAGGAAATGATATCTGCTCTTTGCTGAAGGTGATCCAGGGGTGAAATGCTCCCGGTTCAGATTGAATCGGCCAATCCAGTAGCAATGGCGGCGGGTGGTTCGGAGAACCGGTAGCAAAAATCCCTGTCCCCCCCCCCACCCATGCCCACCCAATCACCCAGTCGCCTGCTTGCCGCATCTTTTAAAAAAATGCTTTTAAAAGGTAAAAAAAGCCGCGTGATCGTCAGAGCCTTTTTTTTAACTTTTAAAAGCATTTTTTACAATCTATTCGGCCGAATACGTTGTTAAAAAAATGCTTGTAAAAGGTAAAAAAAAAAAAAAAAAGGCTCTGATGATCCCAGCTGAGCTGCCTGATCGTCAGAGCCTTTTTTTTTTTTACTTTTAAAAGCATTTTTTTTTTTTTACGACCTATTCGGCCGAATAGGTTGTAAAAAAAAAAAATACTTTTAAAAGTAAAAAAAAAAGATTGTGCGCCACAGCTGAAAACCCACCCACCCCCGCACACTATTCCACTTACCCCATGCCTCCTTTTGGCGTGCACTGCGCGTGCCCACGCACACCTCGCATTTGGTGCATGGTGCGCACTGCGCGTGCTCGTGCCCAGCATCCATGCACAGCCAGCAAACCGGTAGTAAACCGGTTCAGATTTCACCACTGAGGTGATCCCATGAATAACCAAAATTTTAAACACAGGCTCATAACAGCGAACTCTTTTGGTTTCCAGAGGAATCTATTGGCAGGGACAATAGATCCCAAATGATTTTGTGTGTGTGTGTGTTTTTCTTGGGTTTTGTCCCCAAGTTTCCACAACTAATAACCCTGTACTTCTTAGGTGAAACATGGGCCTCCTATGTACATATGCTGTATTCGGGAGAAGGATGTGCTAATCGCATAACTATTTAAAGCCAGCCCCTCCCATTACCTGAACCTGAGCTTGGAGCCGGTAATTTATAACTTTCCCACCCACACACATGTTGAAAGGAGATGAATGTTCTCACAGGAGGCAAAACTGCCTTCCCGCAAGTCCCAACAGTGCACAACTATTTTTACAAAAAAAAGGGAAGAGGGCATGTGATGCCCTAGATTTGAAAAATGCCAGAAAGATGAAAAGGTACTTGCTGCCTCTTTGACATGCCAGGAGTAAAACATCCGCCGGAGACTCCAAAATCCCACACTCGCTTTCTTTTGGGCCAATCCGTGCCCTGTCCTTGTGCAAATACCTTTATCTTTGTCACATGGGAGTGAACCGTACCACAAACAAAGCACTTCCGTTTAGATGGGATCTTTCTGTGCTGGCTACGAGCCCGACAGTGAGTTGAAGTAAACCACAATCCAGGAAGTATTTGAGTATCCCCTTTCTGAAAATCCAGCACACCCATGTCCTGGAGAGCACAGATTTTTATGCTTTGGGTCACATATTTCAAAGCGATTGTGCCTTTCAGAAGTACCGATCACTCAAAGGTGACCATGACTCTGCAGTCAGGTCCTTAGACCTGTGGCAATGTTCTTCAGGTCGTCTTGTCGTTGTTCACAAAGACCAACCACAATGGTGGGACCTCTGAACATGCCACACAGTCTCTCTTGGAATACTTCCAGAAGAGAAAACTCAAGCCAAGATTGGATTTATCACCAGCATGTGGTTTAATTGTGGTTCATAAACCCAACCATTGAACTTTCCAAACTGGGCTTGTGGCTAGGGCGTTTGTAGTCCCTGTAGCTTATTCAAAGAGTCACGGTTTAAAGCCAAACCATGTAGGATGCATAGGTGTTTTCCATTGTTAGGAAATAGATTTTGGAAGGCTGATGTTCTCCCTTCCCTCACTTGCTTGTTGAAACTTGCATCACCTAGAACCTATTTGGGATCTCTTGCGTTCTTCCGATTTCATGAACCGATAAAAATGGGGACATTTAGCAAAGCCTTTCATTGCATGTTCCAGAAGCTCATCTCCTGGACTGAAGTCAAACATCTGAAATGGGGAGCTTGTATTTCTAGAACAGGAAAACCCACACATTCAACATCAGTGCACAAAGGGCTGGGCTAAGGAACGTGGCCCATATATCATGGCTAGCAAACACATCTTTATTTAACAGACTAACAGAATCGGAAGGGACTTTGGAAGTCTTCTAGTCCAATTTCCAGCTCAAGCAGGATGCCCTACAGAGACAAGAAGTAGTCCAATCTCTTCTTTAAAAACCTCCAGTGTTGGAGCACTCACAAGTTCTGGAGGCAAGTCATTCCACTGGTTATTTTTTTCCCTAACTGTTAGGAAATTCTTGCTTAGTTCTAGGTTGCTTCTCTCCTTGATTAGTTTCCATCCATGGCTTCTTGTCTAGCTTTCAGGTGCTTTGGCTAATAGGTTGACACCCCCCCCCACTCTTCTTTGTGGCAGCCCTTCCCACATCATATGAATTCATGACGCTTGAACATTCGCATGATAGAGATGGCTGCTGATCAATCAAGCCATCATTGTAACTTTGAACAATCTAACATGACTTGCAGGAAAGAATTGTTGAGCTACTCCCTTCATTTTCATTACCAGAAATATGTACATGCATATATCGATGGCTTCTTCCAGGTTCATTTCTCAACATCAATATTACACTTTTATTTATTTATGATTGCATTTGCATCCCGCCCACTCTCTAAAGACTTTAAGGAGGCATACTTAGTTCTCTGCTCTCTTGTCCTTGCAAAATGTCTATGTAAAAGGAGATGAGCAGAAGAGTGGCTCTTGGTCGAAATCTTTCTGGGTTCAGATGGTTTTTTTTTTTTACTTGGATTCTTTCCCAAACTAGTCCAACACTTAACCTCTACATCTGTCCAGCTGATAGCTTTGATGTTTCCTTTAATATAAGCACATTGTGAGCATAAAGAAAACATCTCTGGAAAAATTCATAAGAATGAACAGCATAGTAATAAGAAGAGGAACGCAATAAAACAGAAAACTCTGACCTGTAATTCAATAATATTGCACTCTATATACATACATACACACACATTTTTTCCTACCCTTTCACACAGTACACACAACTCTAAAGCAAAAAAAAAAAGAAAACCAAAAACCCACATAATGTCTGAGGATTGTATTTTGTGCACGAGGAAAAGCAAAATAATGATACGAAATTGGAAGAATCACAAAGAAGGGGATTTTTGACGTATGTTTTTTCTCAAAATAAGGGCTAGCTCTCTTTTGACAGATGGATAGGGAAAATAATTTTAAAACAAATGGTCAAATTCCTTTGAGATGCTCTGTTGTTATATATTTTCAGGCATTGTAATTTCCTTTTTAGGTTTTAATGATTGAATGTAGGCTTTTTGTAAAAGTTCTGATGATTTAAATCATATGATCCAGCAGCATTTGAAATGTATTAAGTCTTGACATTTGTATCTTTATATTATTTTTTCGCAGGCATTATAGCAGTACTGCATTGTTTTACTTTAATAAAACAAGATGTGTGTTTATACACCAGTTTGCCAAACTGCTCAGAAAGTTAACAACCGGTTCTCCCGAAGTGGTGCGAACTGGCTGAATCCCACTCACTCTATCTATCTATCTATCTATCTATCTATCTATCTATCTATCTATCTATCATCCTCCTCCTCCTTCTGCTCCTCCTCTTCTTCCTCTTCCTCCTCCATCTTTCCATGATCTGTCAATCATCTGTCATCTATCTATCATCTTTCAATCATCTATCTGTTTCATTAAGACATCTTTATCATTCTTCTCCATACAAAATCAAATAACTACCAGAAATCAAACGTTGAAGCAAATCATGTTTGTTTGCCTTATAATTCCTTCTTCTTCTTGCCTCTTTCTTCCTTGTTAACTGAATAATCCTATTGCCCTGCATTGGATGAATATGGGCTTTCTAACTTTATAAAGAGCCAGAGATTGGAAGAGAAAATAAAACTGAAAGCTTCTGTCCATCCTCAAAGAAGAGGATCCAATACTATGATTGGTTTCTAGGAGCTTGCCTGTCATCCACAGGGTTGTCACATGCTAAAGATGTCACTCCCCAGATGGGTCTGGGGGCTAAAACATACAAAGAATGGTTGCAACAATTAGGAACAGCTAGGTAGCTCAGTGGGTAAGATGCTGAGCTTGTCAATCAGAAGTTCAACAGTTCAGCGGTTCGAATCCCTAGCACCGCATAATGGAGTGAGCTCCCATTACTTGCCCCAGCTTCTGCCAACCTAGCAATTCGAAAGCACGTAAAAAATGTAAGTAGAAAATAGGGACCACTTTGGTGGGAACGTAACAGTGCTCCATGCCCCTTCGGCATCCAGTCATGCTGGCCACATGACCATGGAGACATCTTTGGACAGCGCTGGCTCTTTGGCTTAGAAATGGAGATGAGCACCACCCCCTAGAGCCAGAAACAACTAGCATGCATGTGTGGGGAAAACTTTACTAGTTCAATGAAAAGAATGACTGGGGTGACAAGATAGCAAGTTTCCAATATCTAAGGTGCTGCCCCAAAGAAGAACGGAGTCAACCCAGGGTTGAAATCCAGCAGGTTCTGACAGGTTCTGGAGAACCAGTAGTGGAAATTTTGAGCAGTTCAGAGAACTGGTAGAGGAAATTTTGAGCAGTTTAGAGAACTGGTAGCAGAAATTTTAAGCAGTCTGGAGAACTGGCAAATACCACCTCTGGCTGGCCCCAGAGTTGGGTGGGAATGGGGATTTTGCATTATCCTTCTCCTGGAGTGGGGTGGGAATAAAGATTTTGCAGTATCTTTCCCCTGCCACACCCACCAAGCCACGCCAATCAAGCCACGTGAAGCCCACCAAGCCACGCCCACAGAACTGGTAGTAAAAAAAAATGGATTTCACCACTGGGTCAACCTATTCTCCAAAGCACCTGAAAGCAGGACAAGAAGCAATGAATGGAAACTAATCAAGGAGAGAAGCAACCTAGAAATAAGGAGAAGTTTCCTGGCAGTGAGGGCAATTAATCAGTGGAACAACTTGCCTCCAGAAGTTGTGGGTGGTCCATCGCTGGAGGCTTTTACTGGATTTCCTAGCAAGTATGTCAAGCTACCTCTTGTTATTGTGGGGAAAATAGAAGGAAGAAGGAATATTAGGTGCATTTGCCACTTTGAGTTACGTATAACTCAATACGCCAATATTCACCAGCCAATACGCTCTCACAGAGAGGGCCTCCTCAGGGTGCCGTCGGTCAAGCAATGTTTGCTGGCGGTCCCCAGGGGGAGAGCCTTCTCTGTGGGAGCACCTGCCCTCTGGAACGAGCTACTTCCCAGAATACGACTGATCCCAGATCTCCGCACTTTCCGTAAGGCCCTGAAGACGTTTTTATTTCAGCAAGCCGGCCTGGCCTAAATAGGTTTTATGGGTTAGTTTTTTAATTGCATAGCTTGGGGTTTTAAATTGGGAAGCCGATTAATTTAATTTATTTTTAGTTATCTTAACTTTTATATTGTATGTTATTTTAATTTTCGGCTGTTCACCGCCCTGAGTCCCTTCGGGGAGAAGGACGGTATATAAATTCAATAAATAATAATAATAAAAATAATAAAAAATAATAATAAAGGCAGGATACATATCAATAAATTCAACAAGACCCAAACCATTTGTGATAGAAATACTTCATTAACACTAACAGGTTTGGACATGAGATGGCAGCAGAGAGTTAGAATCGGCCATCATTCTTTTCTGCCCTCCAGTGGCCATCCAGTATTTTACAGTTCTGCTCTCACAGCTCTAATTTCATAGTATTCTTTGTATAGCCAGATCTAGCTCAGACTCCTCCTTAGAAAAGAAAAAGAAAAAAAAAAGGTGGGGAAAGAGGTTGTATAAGATGAGGAAATAACGCCAAGACAATTGCGGGAATTGAATGTTGCCTTCCAGGAACTCCAGCACCTGCTCTGCCTTCTCTGATGCAATAAATATATCCAGCCATAACAAGCATTGCCACCATGCTATGTTTACTAAGGTGTTCCATGCTGGCAGCATCCCAACTGCATCTTTCATGTATACATTAGGCCCCTATGGCAATGGTTTTGCTTAGGGGTTGTTGGTTTGGGTTTTTTTGCACATTTGTCAATTTCATTTCCTTGGATGGATTTCTGACTTTCCCCAGTGCTCCAGCTTCGCAACGGAGCACATACAACCCTTTGAGCGTATCTCTTTGGGGTACAGGAGGTTGTGAGTTCGATCCTAGGTAGAGGCAGATGTAGGGTCTCCTGCTTGGGCAGGGGGTTGGACTCGATGACCAGCAAGGTCCCTTCCAAGTCTGTTAATCTGCTAAAAGGTCCTTCTCGAGTTACAACCGCCTGCCCATTACGGTCGTGACTCACGAGGATCATAACATTTATGACGGTTATCGTTTTTGTGACAGTCATTAAGCAAACGCCATGATCATTAAGCAAACTCATGTTTCTCTGTGGCAACAGTTTTGCCCAAACCTGGAAGTCAATTATTATTATTTATTAAATTTGTTCGCCACTCATCTTGTTGCAAGTGCTGGTTTTTGGCAAAATCATTGTAAATCCAGTCCAGTTGCTGAGGGCCCAAAGTGCAGTCACATGACCATGATGGAGGCAACCATCAGAACTTAGAATCTGGGTTATAAGTCCCCTCAAGTAGGTACAATGGATTGCCACAAAAAATAGGGGATCAACCAGAGGTGAAATTCGACCAGTTCGGGCGAACCGGTAGGGACGATTTGAATCGGTTTGCCAAACCGGTAAAAACCACCCCCGTTCACCCCTTCCAACCACTCTCTCGCCTCTTCCAGCCACTGTGAACGGAGGGAGAAAAGTTTGGCTTGTCTCCGCCACAGAATTCAATGTTAAATGCTGCAGCAGAAAGAATCCGAATTTTTCTCCCTCCATTCACAGTGGAGCTGCTGCAGCCTGTCCCTTTAAGGTACTTCGACCCCCAGGAGGGAGGGGGCCAGGAGGAGACCATAAATGGAGCAGCAGCTCCGCTGTGAATGGAGGGAGAAAACTTCGGCTTCTCTCTGCTGCTGCATTCACTATGAGCCTTTCTCATGCTAATACACACATTTTTTCCTACCGGGTTCTGTGGGCGTGGCTTGGTGGGGGAGTCATGTGACTGAGTGGCTGTGGCCGTGAGTGACATTGAGTTGGCCACACCCACTCAGTCACAGGAACCCCCCACCACCAAGCCACACCCACAGAACCAGTAGGGAAAAAATTGAATGTCACCACTGGGGTCAACCTATTCTACCAAAGGACTGCCTGCTACCACCAATAGCCTCCCACCGGCCAGTACGCTCCCATAGAGAGGGGCTTCTCCGGGTGCCATCAGCCAAACAATGTTGACTGGCGGCCCCCAGGGGGAGAGCCTTCTCTGTGGGGGCACCTATTATCTGGAACGAGCTCCCCCGGGAGATACGGAGGATCCCGGATCTGCGTACCTTCCGTCGCGTGCTCAAGACGTTCTTATTTCATCAAGCTGGCCTGACCTAAGCTTTTTCCCCTTTTTAAATGGAAATTTTATATTTGGTTTTAAATTATTAGGGTTTTAAATTTGTTCAGCCAAATTATTTAATTCGTTTTATTCTATTTTAAATTTTGTATTTATATGTTTTATTCTATGGCTGTTCACCGCCCTGAGTCCTTCGGAAGTAGGGCGGTATACAAATTCAATAACATAAAATAAATAAAATAAAACAAAGGACCTGAAGGCAAGACAAGAAACAATGGATGGAAACTAATCAAGGAGAGAAGCAACCTAGAACTATGAAGAAATTTCCTGACAGTGAGAACAATTAATCAGTGGAACAACTTGCCTCCAGAAGTTGTAAATGCTGCAATACTTGGAAGTTTTTAAGAGATTGGATAAGTATTTGTCTGAAGTGGTGTAGAGTTTCCTGCCTAAGCAGGGGGTTGGACTAGAAGGCCTCCAAGGTCCCTTCCAACTCTGATATTCTGTTAAATGACTGGAATAAGTTGAGGACAACCTATAGATTTAAGTGTAATATGATTGGAGATATTTTAAACATAAACAACAACCGCAGTTATCAAGAACATATCTAAGCAAAGCCCGGGGACTGAAATTTTAAAAGAAGAAAAGAAATAGCTTATTATTATTATTTTTTTACAGCTTTTAAAAACAAACTGTGAAAAAGACAGTCAAACATGACTTGGGAAGGATTTCTTAAAGCGAAGGTCAGCAAGGGTTGGGGAAATGGTTTATTTTTATTTACTTATTCAATTAAATTTGTACACATTCTCACTGACTCTGGGCTGTTCTACATTCCTAGGCAAAGTCTAGATAGTGGATGTGGCGGAACTGGAGAAAATAGCAAAGACCTGCAAATAGAAATAGAAAGATGGGGTCAAAAGAAAGCAAAGATAGTACCAACAGGGATAGGGGCCTTAGGGTGCAATTCTAAAACATCTGGAGCACCACGTGAAAATCATCAGCACTGATAAAATCACCATCAGTCAAATGCAAAAGACAGCTGTACTTGATGATTAGGGGGATAGAGGCTAAAACATATGAAGAACGGTTGCAGGAATTGGGTGTGTCTAGTCTAGTGAAAATAAGGACTGGGGGTGACATGATAGCAGTGTTTCAGTATTTGAGGGGCTGCCACAAAGAAGAGGGGGTCCACCTATATTCCATAGCACCAAAAGACAAAACAAGAAACAACGGATGGAAACTAACCAAGGAGACAAGCAACCTAGAACTAAGGAGAAATTTCCTGACAGTCACAGCAATAAACCACAACTAGCCTCCAAAAGTTGTGAATGCTCCAACAATGGAAGTTTTTAAGAAGAGATTGGACAACCATTTGTCCAGAATGATATGGAGTCTCTTGTTTGTGCAGGGGGTTAGATTAGAAGACCACCAAGTTCCCTTCCAGTTGTGTTATGCTGTTATTCTGCAGAGACATTTAAAGCCATAAAACAACATCTCATGCCTGTCTCAGATCCTTGGGATAGACTCAATAGATGGATAAAAATGCCAAATCAGTCTAAGCATCTGGCTGACTATGCAACCGACCCAGGGGTGAAATCCAGCAGGTTCTGACAGGTTCTGGAGAACTGGTAGCGGAAATTTTGAGTAGTTTGCAGAACTGACAAATACCACCTCTGGCTGGCCCCAGAGTGGGGTGGGAATGGAGATTTTGCAGTATCCTTCCCCCAGGAATGGGGAGGGAATGGGGATTTTTATTTTTTTAATTTGATTTATATGCCGCCCTTCTCCGGAGACTCAGGGCGGCTTACAATGCGTTAAGCAATAGCCTTCATACTTTTGTATATTTATATACAAAGTCAGCTTATTGCCCCCACAAACTGGGTCCTCAATTTACCTACCTTAGAAAGGATGGAAGGCTGAGTTAACCTTGAGCCTGGGGAGATTCGAACTTGCAGTAATTGCAGGCAGCTGAATGTTAATAACAGGCTATTAGTCTGCTGCGCCACCAGGCTCTTAACATTTTGCAGTATCCTTCCCCCAGGAGTGGGGAGGGAATGGAGATTTTGCAGTATCTTTTCCCCAGGAGTGGGGAGCGAATGGAGATTTTGCAGTATCCTTCCCCCAGGAGTGGGGTGGGAATGGGTATTTTGCAGTATTCTTCCTCCAGGAGTGGGGAGGGAATGGGGATTTTGCAGTATCCTTCCCCCAGAAGTGGGGAGGGAATGGAGATTTTGCAGTATCCTTCCCCCAGGAGTGGGGAGGGAATAGGGATTTTGCAGTATCCTTCCCCCAGGAGTGGGGTGGGAATGGAGATTTTGCAGTATCCTTCCCCCCAGGAGTGGGGAGGGAATGGGGATTTTGCATTATCCTTCCCTTGCCACGTCCACCAAGCCAAACCCACAGATCCGATAGTAAAAATTTTTGATTTTTTTTCTACCACTGAACCAACCATAATAATAGTAGCCTGCTTAAAGACTGGCTTTTAAAAAACAAAAAACAAAAAAAAAACACTCTCTCCTTTCTCAAATTCCATTTTAAAAATCTGTCCTTAACAGCTGCTTTCAAACTCTATTCAGTGAATGCTGTGTCTTAGTCCTGTTCATTTATGTACCTGTATTTAACCATAGTCTTACCATTCATGTTAGAATCCACAGGATTTGACAATGCCTAAAGCTGCAACCTTATACTTATTTATATCAGAATACATTGAATTGTACTGAATTCACGGATTGTGCTGCACTTTTGACCAGTATTGTACTCAAATTCTTAAGCCTTGCAGATGAAAGTTGCTGCAGATGACTTCTTAAACACACATACATAATAGTTTAGTATTCTCCTTCAATAATGCTATTCAGTGTGCTTGTAGTTATTCTTAATATAAGTTGAAAGATTCTCAACTCATCCAGGAGGTGTGGGGGGGGAAGGCTGTTCTAACTGGAAGCGGTAACGGAGATTTTACAGGAAAATAATTTCCATTCCACTTACTTTTGTACCAATTTTAGACCTCTGGATAAGAGAGATTTCTCATTCAATTTTTGTATGGAAATTCCAGTTTGGACAGTTTCCAATATCTAGTCTTTCAACAGCATTTTCAAGTAGGTCATAAACATACCGTTTCTTCATCTTTAAAAGGAAATAAATAAACTGCTGCAATCATTACAACCTTTGAAGACATTTCCAGAACGTATCATGTAGATGATATGGAATCTGGAAAGATCTAAATTTCCAAATAAATTTATAAACGCATAAATGTGTATAGGGGTTGGATTTGTCTAATCTAGTGAAAAGAAGGACTAGGGATGACAGGATAGCAGTCTTCCTATATTTCAGGGGCTGCCACAAAGAAGACGGAGTCAAGCTATTCTCCAAAGCACCTGAAGGCAGGACAAGAAGCAATGGGTGGAAACTAATCAAGGAGAGAAGCAACTTAGAACTAAGGAGAAATTTCCTGAGAGTTAGAACAATTAATCAGTGGAATGATTTGCCTCCAGATGTTGTGGATCCTCCATCACTGGAGGTTTTTAAGAAGAGACTGGGCAGCCACTTGTGTGGAATGATATAGGGCAGAGGTCCCCAACCCCTGGTCCATGGCCCGATGTGGAGCTGCAGCCCATTCAGAACTGAGCTGCAGGAGTGGGTGAGTGTGCTCATTCACACACACTTGAAATCATCCCCTCTGCCTCCCCCCACACTGCCACCACTTCCACCTCCACCGGTCTGCTGAGCCAGAAAGGTTGGAGAACATTGGTGTAGGGTCTCCTGCTTGTGCAGAGGATTGGACAAGAAGACCTCCAAGTAGGGGTGAAATCCAGAAGGTTCTGACGGTTCTGGAGAACCGGTAGCGGAAATTTTGAGTAGTTCGGAGAACCAGCAAATACCACCTCTGGCTGGTCCCAGAGTGGGTGGGAATGGAGATTTTGCAATATCATTTCCCCAGGAGTGGGGAGCGAATGGGGATTTTGGAGTATCTTTCTCCTGCCATGCCCACCAAGCCACGCCCACCAAGCCACGCCACTGATATAGAGATGATCGATGATGCCACCAAGAGCCTTGGTGGCACAGCAGATTAAAGTGCTATTAAGTAGCACCAGCTGCCTGCAATTATGCAAGTTCAGATTTTGCAATATCCTTCCCCTGCCATGCCCACCAAGCCACGCCCACCAAACCACACCATGCCCACCAAGCCACACCCACAGAACCGGTAGCATGTGTAGACTGATAGAGATATAGGAGACAATTACACCAATAGTCAGCTGCAAGCTTCCCCATTATCCGCAAATAAATTTCCTCTTCAATGGATTATATGAAAAATACTAGAAAGAAAATCCAGAAATCTTCACCCTGCTATATACATGGATTTATTGCTTCTAAATGGGAAATAGCTAAGGTGCTGGAATTCTTAAATTCCAATTCCGTTCTTTTGATATATTCCCAAAGAGAAGTCTGTGAGATTTGTGCTTGAAAATAATGAATTTAGGTTTTAGGTGGATGCTGAAGAAAAAAAATCAGATCTACATATAAAAAGGAAGGAAAATAAATGGATTTTGCTCTCTTCCATGAAACAGTTCTTTGATGATAAGAAAGGAAAATGCACAGGAAGTTGTCTGAATCTGCAGGCTGGTATGCATTTTAAGAATCTAAAAATGTATTTTATAAATAGAGAATTTGCTGTAAAAGAAGATCTATGAAACTGCCAAGTGATTTTTTTCCCCCTTTAAGGACTGGTGTTCAGGTAATATGCACAATAGCAACATACCGTATTTTTCAGAGTATAAGATGCACTTTAGTTTTTGGGGAGGAAAATAAGAAAAAAGCTGATTGGCAGGTGGATCAGCCTCCCAGAACACCCCCAATCAGCTGTTCCCAGAGGTGAATTTTAGCAACAGGTTCCTTGGTTGTGAGCTCTGTGCCTTGCTTTTTTCCCCTTTTTTTCCCTGCCTCTGAAACTTCCGAAACTCTGTTTCAGAAAAAACTTTTTTTCCTGCCTCTGAAAGCCTCCGAAACAGAGCTTCAGAAAAAAAAAGCCTCTGAAGCTCTGTTTGGGGGCTTCTTTTCTGAAGCTTCTTTTCTGATGCTTTTTCAGCCTCTGAAACCTCCGTTTGAGAAGCTGAGCGGGGCTACATTCAGAGTATAAGACGCACCCAGATTTTCACCCTCTTTTTTGGGGGAAAAAGGTGTGTCTTATACTCCGAAAAATACGATAGGCCATAGGAACCAAAAGGTGGATTGATGCTGATTATAAGAGCTTCATCACTGCAAAGCAATGTTTCTCAATCTTGGGAATGTGAAGATGCAACAGAATAACAGAGTAGAAAGGGATCTTGGAGGTCTTCCAGTCCAACCCTCTACTCAAGCAGGACACCCTATACCATTTCAGACAAATGGTTGTCCAATCTCTTCTTAAAAGCCTCCAGTGATCGAGCACTCATAACTTCTGAAGGCAAGCTGTTCCACTGATTGATTGTTCTCACTGGTAGGAAATTTCTCCTTAGTTCTAGGTCGGGTGCCTCCTTGATTAGTTTCCATCCATTGTGTCTTGTCTTGCCTTCTGGTGCTTTAGAGAATAGGTTGACCCTTTCATCTTTGTGGTAGCCCCTCGAATATTGGAACGCTGCTATCACGTCACACACCTAGTCCTTCTTTTCACTAGGCTGGACTTAAACTCCCAGAATTCCTCAGCCAACTATGCTGGATTTCTGGAATGTGCTGCAATTGGGCCCACAATGAATAGAAGTAGCCCTTGAGTTATGATCACAACAGAGCAGTGGTAGGTTTCCGCAGGTTCTGACCAGTTCTGGAGAACCGGTAGCGGAAATTGTGAGAAGTTCGGAGAACCGGTAGTAAAAATTCTGACTGGCCCTGCCCCCATCTATTCTCTGCCTCCCGAGTCCCAGCTGATAGGGAGGAAATGGGGATTTTGCAACATCCTTCCCACCGGAGTGGGGTGGGATACTTCTCCTGCCACGCCCACCAAGCCACGCCCACAGAACCAGTAGTAAAAAAATTTTGAAACCCACCGCTGCAACATAGGCCCAAATTATAGCTGTAAGTCAGGCCAGTCATTAAGCAGAACACCACACATCCGTGCCTAAATTAACAACCTTCTTTGCAGCAGTTCTTAAACAAATCCATTGTCCTCAATGGGCATTTTTTGCCAGAAATCAGAAGAAAATGTCAATTTCCAGCAAAAACGTCATGGATCATGGTCAGCTGACCATGGGGCATTGCACACAGCTGTAAATTTGGGCTGGTTGCCAATCACATGACCACAGGAGCTGGGGTGGCCGTTGTCACTTTGAACAGCTTGCTTTCAGAAATCCATCACTGGAGGTTTTAAGAAGAGGCTAGACAGTCACTAGAAGACCTCCATGTTCTGCCCCAGCTACGGACCCCAAAGAACGCAGCACACACAAAGTCCGTTCTAACCTAAGTTTACTAAATAAACCAGTTTTTTACAACAACGGCTGTTAATTAACTGCAATAACAGCCACCAAGAATTCAAAGAATAATACTGAAAGCTTACTGTGGTTGGCAGAATGCCCAGAAGCAATTTGCAGGAAGCTGATAAGATAAGCAAGACAAGACACGAAGGTATGTGAACGGAGTTGTTCCCTGCAAATTGCTTCAGTCGGCGTTCCTCCTTAAATAGACTAAGGGAGTGGCCAATTAGCCCCAAGCCTTACTCTCGAGGAGACTTCCTCCTGAGGAGCTACTCCTGCCTTTTGGCAGCTCTGCGCGCCCGTACATCAAGAAGAGGCTCCTCCTCTTCATCCTCTTCACTTATGGGAGCTTCTGGAGGTTCTGAAGGCCCTGGCTGAATCCCTGCCTCTGGCACCACATCTTCTTCAGCCTCCTCATTGTCCGTCTCGAGTGCCAGCTGCACAGGCTGCTGGCGCAGCACCACACTAGCCTCCTCGCTGTCTGTATCAGCCATCAGCCAAACAGGCCACTGATGGGCCACAACACTCCAAGGTCCCTTCCAGCTCTATTCTATTCTAGAAATTCTAGAAACCCATGTTGTAAGTAGCTCTGGGGAACCCGTCATAACTTTGAACTGTTGCTAAGCAACCGGTCGTAAGTGGAGGACGACCTGTAGCTCAGCTGTTTATTGCCGTATGACATTATGAAGTCTAGAGCCAATTATGAAGTGATGCAGAAAAATTTATACAGAAGTGCCCTCACTTCAGATGAACTTTCAAGACTAAAGTCTCTTGCAGAATGACGAGTACATGGAATTACACTTGCATAATTTACCCTTGTACTCAGTGGTGAAATTCAAATTTTTTTACTACCGGTTCTTTGGGCGTGGCTTGGGTGGGCGTGGTGTGGCTTGGTGGGCATGGCTTGGTGAGCGTGGTAGGGGAAGGATACTGCAAAATCCCCATTCCCTCCCCACTCCCGGGGGAAGGATATTACAAAATCTCCATTCCCACCCCACTCTGGGGCCAGCCTACTACTTTGGGTATTTGCCAGTTCTTGGAACTATTCAAAATTTCCGCTACCAGTTCTCCAGAACCTGTCAGAACCTGAGAGGGCTCGCAATCTGGGTGTCCTCCTGGATGCACGGCTGTCTTTAGAAGTGCATTTGATGGCCGTGACCAGGGGGGCTTTTTATCAGGTTTGCCTGGTACGCCAGTTGTGGCCCTTTCTGGATCGGGACCCCTTGCGCACAATCATTCATGCCCTTGTCACCTCACGACTGGACTTCTGTAATGCTCTCTACATGGGGCTCCCCTTGAAGAGCACTCGGAGGCTCCAACTGGTCCAGAATGCGGCCGCGCGGGTGGTTATGGGCGCGACTCGTTGCGCCCATGTGACACCTCTTCTGCACGAACTGCACTGGCTCCCAGTGGTCTTCCGGGTGCGATTCAAGGTGTTGGGTTACCACCTTTAAAACGCTCCATGGCTTAGGACCCGGGTACTTGCGAGACCGACTTCTGCCACCAATAGCCTCCCACTGGCCAGTCCGCTCACACAGAGAGGGACTCCTCAGGGTGCTGTCAGCCAAGCAATGTCGGCTGGTGACACCCAGGGGGAGAGCCTTCTCTGTGGGAGCTCCTGCCCTTTGGAACGAACTGCCCCCGGAAATACGCAAGATCTCTGACCTCCATGTGATTCGCTGTGCCCTTAAGACCCTACTGTTTTGCCAGGCAGGGCTAATTATGTAATTATTTTAAATTGGGAGTTTTAAATTAGGGGTTTTAATCTGGGCCGAAATTGTGTAATTTTTTAATAATTTTAAATTTTGATATTTGTATATTTTTTGTTTTAATAGGCTGTACACTGCCTTCAGGAGAGGGGCAGTATAGAAATATTATTATTATTATTATTATTATTATTATTATTATTATTATTAAAAAAATAAGCCTTTATCTTTCTTCTTTTGATTCAGTTTTTTTAATTTGCCAACCATAGTACTGTTGTTCATATTCTTATTTGCATACCAACAATAGAGGGCTTGCATGGGATCAAAAATATGACTCATGAATAATTTCATTAATGAACTTGTTTCTTCAGAGATAAACCGCACTCTAAAGACAGGGAAGATAAATGACTTTCTCCGCGTAATAACATGGCAGGATCTTACTCCTCTGATTCACCATTTTCCCCCTCATATCCACCATTGTAGCTCTAGGCGCATGCCTTTCGTATGAGGCTGGCATAAGAATCTCTGAGACAGAGCAGAAAAATGTCATTTAATTGCCTTTTTTGCGGTTAAGGTGTAATCCTTTAAATTACACTCACCCTGGGATTAGATTACAAAATTATCCAAGATTCATAAGAGTAATTTTGATTTAGATAAACCATAGATTGTCCTTGACTTACCACCTCAATGGAGCCCCAATTTTCTATCGCTAAGCGGGATAGTGGTTGAGTGAGTTTTGCCCCATTTTATGACCATTCTTGCCACGATGGTTAAGGGAATTGTTGTCGTTGTTAAGTGAATCTCTCTTCCCCATTGACTTTACTTGTCAGAAGATCATAAAAGGGAATCATATGACCCCAGGATTTTTTTTTCTGCCCAATGCATGGGATTCCTTGACAATAATCCAATGGGAAGAGGTTGTCAGGGAGATTGATGTAATCATACATCCATTTATGAAAGTTGTTTTAAAAAAAAAAAAACTGATCACAGGAATTTCCCGCCCAAAGTTATATTTCTGTTATCGTCATTTACTAAACAATACTCCCTTCTGAAATAATCTACTCCTGATAGTGAGGCCACCGGGAAGTAGATGTTAAGTACTTGTTATAGATGAATTATTAACCACATCACTAACATTCCCCATAACATTTATAAGATGCACACTTGATCTGTAACTAGTAAAATGCCTTCCTTCGGATGGAGGCTATGAGTAAATAAAGCAGGATTGGTTTATGGTTCTAGATGGATGAATGGGAGAGCGTAGCTGTGTGTAAAAATTTATTATTATTATTATTATTATTATTATTATTATTATTATTATTATTATTATTACTATTATTATTATTATTATTATTATTATTATTATTATTATTATTATCATCATCCTTGGTTGTTGCCACCTGGAACTATTAGGAAACTAGAGAAATAGATTAAGCCAGGTAGATAATACCTTGTAATGATTGTTCCAGTGTTTACAGTAGCGGCCAAAATTGTGGAAACCTTTTGGAAAAAGTGTATTTTCTAAAAGTAGCTAATCACACCACGGTTTTTTTTTTTTTTTTTGGAGTAGTACCATAAAATTATATTTCAATGGGAAGATAATTTAATCAAGAATGTAATGCAAGAACTTTTATGAAGGATTTGCTATTAGAATAGCAGTTACAGTTAGTGATGGGATTCAAATTTTTTACTACAGGTTCTATGGGCGTGGCTTGGTAGGCATGGCTTGGTGGGCATGGCAGGGGAAGGATACTGTAAAATCTCTATTCCCACCCCACTCCAGGGGAAGGTTACTGCAAAATCCCCATTTCCTCCCAATCAGCTGGGACTCAGGAGGCAGAGAATTTTTTTTTATTATTCAATTTATATACCGCCCTTCTCCCCAGGGGGACTCAGGGCAGTGGACAGCCAAACTTAAAACACATATAGTACAAAAGTTAAGAAGAAAACTAAAATAAATTAAATCATCGGCATTTCCAATTTAAAATCCCAAGTCTGCAAAATCGAAAAGTTCCCAATTTAAAACCCAGAATCAATAAAATCGAAAATTTAAAAAACCCATTAAAACTATTTAAGCTAGGCCATCTTGTTGGAATAGATAAGTCTTCAGGGCCTTTCGGAAAGCGTGGAGGTCCGGGATCAGTCGTATTCCAGGAGGTAGCTCATTCCACAGGTTGGGTGCCCCCACAGAGAAGTCTCTCCCTCTGGGGGCCGCCAGCCGACATTGCTTGGCCAACGGAACCCTGAGGAGGCCTTCTCTGTGCGAGCGTACTGGCCGGTGGGAGGTTATTGGTAGCAGCAGGTGGTCTCGCAGGTATCCCGGCCCTATGCCATGGAGCACTTTAAATGTGAGAACCAACACCTTGAAGCGCACCCGGAAGACCACTGGGAGCCAGTGCAGCTTGCGCAGGAGAGGTGTTACGTGGGAGCACCCTGTGGCTCCCATAATCACCCGCGCGGCTGCATTCTGGACCAGTTGGAGCCTCCGGGTGCGCCTCAAGGGGAGCCCCATGTAGAGAACATTACAGTAGTCCTGTAATGTTAGTAGCCTGATCGTCAGAGGTTTTTTTAAAAGGCAACTCAGCTTGGATTGTCAGAGCCATTTAAAAGAAAAAAACTTTTTTTCTTTTAAATGCCTCTGACGATCCAAGCTCTGATGATCCCAGCTGAGTTGCCTGATGGTCAGAGGGTTATCTGACTATCAGGCAACTCAGCTGGGATCGTCAGAGCCTTTTGAAAGCATTTTTTTTACAACCTCTTCGCCGAAGAGGTTGTAGAAAAAATGGTTTTAAAAGTAAAAAAAAAAAATTGGCCACACCCACCCAGTCACATTACCCCCCACCCCACCAAGCCACGCCCACAGAACTGGTAGTAACAAATTTTAGATTTCACCACTGAGTCTCTCTCTCTCTCTCTCAGCCCAATTCATCTCACTGGATTGTTGTTGTGGGGAAAATAGGAGGAGGAAGACATGTTGGATATGTTCACTGCCTTAGGTAGAACCCATGTTGGCTTCTTATTCTACAGATGGGCTTCTTTTATCTTTAATAATATTTCAGGCATTTTCCTAGGGACAGGTGCTCAGCTAAACCCCCCTGGATTTTTTTTTTATATTATTATTTAATAACCTTGTTCCAAGGGTGATTTAAAATTGGCTGAATCCATTGACTCCTTTGAAGGTTTGCACAGACTTGTGAGTAAATACCAATGAGAATTTAGCTTCTCTCCTATTTTACGATGAGTGTTAAGTTTGGCACGAATTGTCCAGATATGAAGGGAGAGAGAAGGATGAGCAACCATGAGGGAACATTACTTTCCTGTGATGTTCATGGCAGACAACCTCATTCCCTGCAAATTCATGCACGATCTTTGGATGTTCTTTCTTATAAGGAAAGACATTTTCCTTCAGGCGTATGATAAAGTGACTCGGTGTTCCTTGATGGGAAGATATTAGGAATGATTATGCTTGGCATTAATTGGAGAACATCCCAAGCTTAAGTACGTGTTTGTTTGCGTAATAAGCAGACGAATCAACAACGTAGAAGTCCCTTAATCAGAAAAGGCAACTTTTCTTTTTCAGCCAAAAGAAAGTGCAGATCTGATCAAAGTAGCCAGGTTGGGTGAGGAAAAGTTTGGGTTTGTCCATGAAGCATTTTGATATTGTTTATTTTATTTTATTTATTTATTTTATTTTATGTATTTGTAAAACAAGTATAAGATAACAGATATAAGTATAAACATGATTATGAATACAGGATAAGGATACGGATAGATGGGGACAGTAGGACAGGGACGGTAGGCACGCTGGTGCGCTTATGCACGTTCCCTTACAGACAATGGGGTGAGGTCAACAGTAGACAGTCTAAAGTTAAAGTTTTAGGGGTTTGGGGAAGAAACTACAGAGTCAGGTAGTGCATTCCAGTCATTGACCACTCTGTTGCTGAAGTCGTGTTTTCTGCAATCGAGTTTGTGTGTGCTCATGTATTATTGCAGTTGAAGCTGAAGTAGTCATTGACAGGTAGGAAGTTGTAGCAGATAATTTTGTGTACTACGCTTAGGTCAGACCAAAGGCAGTGTAGTTCTAAATTGTCTAAGCCCAACATTTTAAGCCTGGTGGCATAAGGTATTCTGTTGTGAGCAGAGGAGTGGAGGACTCTTCTCGTGAAATATCTCTGGACTCGCTCAATTGTACTAACGTCTAATATGCAGTGCGGGTTCCAGACAGATGAGCTGTATTCAGGAATTGTGCGACCACAACCACCACACCATCCAAGGTTCTTCGGACTTGCCAATTGCCTACTGGTTTCACTGACTGTTTTTCATCCTTGGCTACTGTAAGACATATGGGCATCAACTCCCAGAATTCCCCAGCCAGCATGTCCTGCCTTCAGGTGTTCTCTTACTGGCAGTCCCTCTTAGTCCCTCTTCTTTGTGGCAGCCTCTTAGATATTGGAACACTAATAATCGTATCAATCCTAGTCCTTCTTTTCATTAAAGAAGCAGAAATTAAGTAGCCTTAGGCTGGCTACTGTTGACCTCACCCCATTCCTAAGAGGTCTGTAAGGGGCGTGCATAAGAGCACCAGCGTGCCTACCGTCCCTGTCCTAATGTTCCCTTTAATTGTACTCATTTTATGTATTCAATTCATGCTTATACTTATATATATTATCTAATACATACTTGACAAATAAATAAATAAATAAATAAATAAATAAATAAATAAATAAATAAATAAATAAATATTAAAAAATAAAAAATAATCATTCGGTAAAATACACTTAGGATTCGGATTTAGTCAGTGATGCCTGCCCTGCTCCTTTCTTTCTCCAACTTCCAGGCATTGAAATTGTGATCTGGTGATTCCAATTGATGTATAGGCAATGACAGCATGGTGTAAGGATGTTGGATTACGAACACGGAAGCCTAGGTTGATTTCCACCATGGAAATCTCTGGATGATTTGGGACCACTCCTTCTCTCTCAGCCCCTCTTATCTCAGAGGGAAAATTTGAAACGGGGTGTAGGGACAAAAAAAAACAAACAACCCCCCCAAAATAAATAATATAACTCTCCATGCAATCTGAGCTTGTGTTCATTCGTGTGGGAAGAAATATCCATCTGGTTCAGTTCTAACCTGGGAGAAAGATACTGGAGGCAAAATGGAGGCTGATTGGAAAGATGGTTGAATGATGAAGCAGAACCACACGGGTTCTGGTGCAGCTGACCACATAGAGTAGAGATTGGGGGAAGGGCTTATACCTTTTCTTGGGCTTTGCACTTGAGCTTCCTGTTCCTGTGCAAGAACATGTATTCTACTGACTGTTGTAGGGGTTATGTAGGGGTCCTATAGGTTGTCTGAGCTCCCAGGTTTGGTTGACATTTGCTGGGGGTGATGCAATGAAGAGGCTTGTGTTCTGAAAGGATGTTGGGTAATTCCTATTATGGTTTAATGCAGGGGTGAAATGTAAAATTTGTTACTACCGGTTCTGTGGGCATGGCTTGGTGGTGGTGGGGGTAATGGAACTGGGTGGGCGTGCCCAACTTTTTTTTTTTTTAACTTTTCATAGCATTTTTTTCTAATGCTTTGAAAAGCCTCTGCCGATCAAGCAACTCAGCTGGGATCGTCAGAGAGGCTTTTTAAAAAATGCTTTGAAAAGCCTCTGAGGATCCCAGCTGAGCCGCGTGATCATCAGAGGCTTTTTTTTTTTTACTTTTAAAAGCATCTTTTCGTCGGAAGAGGTTGTAGAAAAAATGCTTTTAAAAGTAAAAAAAAAAAGCCTCTGATGATCGTGCGGCTCAGCTGGGCATGGGGGGGGCACAGGGATTTTTGCTACTGGTTCTCTGAACCACTCGCTGCCATCGCTACCGGATCGGGCGATCCGGTCCGAACCGGGAGCATTTCACCCGTGTTTTAATGGCTTTGTCCTGGTTTGGATCTTGAGTGAGGGCTATCTGCTTATGAATAGAGCTACCTAGATACTTGGCTCCTTTCACTAAGCTCTTTATCTCTTAAGTGCTGACATCTGCTTTCTGTCTGGAAAAACATGTTTCTCCATTTCCCCCTTTGGAAAAAAAAATAATAATCTGCCTTTTTAATATTTCCTAAAATATTTCATTATTCTAGGAAAGGGGTGGGTGCCAACTTTCTACATTAGGATACTAAGTCCCACTGAGAGGAGCCTAGATGTTCCACACTATCACTTCTTCTCTTCTGGGGATGAGATAAATCAAGGTAGAATTTGAAATGAGTTCGAGGCAGAGCAAGAGTGAAACTCTGTTCTCATTCTGGGTTGAACCAATCCTTCAAGCACTTCCAGCTGAATGCTTGGATAGGACTACAATGGAGCCACATTATATCTACTCCAAAGGAGATTCATTGGTTGCTGAACGGCTTCTGAGCCCAGTTCAGAGAGTTGAGGTTGCCTCTAAAAACCTTAACTGGTTGGTTTGTTCAAGAAATTGTTCTTCCAGACCATGGGGACTGCATGCTTTGTTTTGTTTTGATTTGATTTGTTTAGGTTTTGGTTTTGAACTTTCTTCATCTGGTCTCTTGTACTGTCTTTTAATAAACTCATGTTTTTTTGTGGTAAGATGCCCAGATTCATTTGGGAGTCAGGCAACCTATATATTAGTGGTTAAGGCACCAGGTTAGAAATTAGGAGACCTTTCTTTGGCATGCAGCCCGTTGGGTGACCTCGGGTCTCTCTCCCTCTCTCTCTCTCTTTCTCTCTCTCCTAAGCCCTAGGAAGAAGAAAGCAAGGGCAAACCTCACGTGAAAAACTTTGCCAAGAAAATTGAAGCCACATTGCTAGGAGACAAGACTGACTTGGAGAGAGAGAGAGAAAGAAAGAAAGAAAGAAAGAAAGAAAGAAAGAAAGAAAGAAAGAAAGAAAGGAAGGAAGGAAGGAAGGAAGGAAGGAAGGAAGGAAGGAAGGAAGGAAGGAAGGAAGGAAGGAAGGAAGGAAGGAAGGAAGGAAGATACAGTGGTGGGTTTCAAAATTTTTTACTACCGGTTCTGTGGGTGTGGCTTGGTGGGTGTGGCATAGCTTGGTGGGCGTGGCTTGGTGGGTGTGGCTGGGGAAGGATACTGTAAAATCTCCATTCCTACCCCAATCCAGGGGAAGGTTACTGCAAAATCCCCCATTTCCTCCTGATCAGCTGGGACTTGGGAGGCAGAGAATAGATGGAGGTGGGGCCAGTCAGAATTTTTACTACCGGTTCTCCGAACTACTCAAAATTTCCGCTACCGGTTCTCCAGAACTGGCCAGAACCTGCTGGAACCCACCTCTGGATACATACATACATACATAGGTGGATTCAGCCGGTTTGGACTGGTTCTGGAGAACCAGTTCTGGCGAACTGGTAGCGGCCCGCCCACTTGCCCGGATGCAATCCCGTCCTATATTGCTGAGTTTTTGATGCCACATGCATGTGTGGATGGCACGCATGTGCAAATTTCCATGTTGTTTGACATTGGACACATGTATGGATGGCACATGCAAGCAAATTGCCGAGTTTTGTGATGCCGCACACATGCGCGGATGGCGCATGTGTACATTTCCGGTGCTGGGTGAACTGGTAGCTACAGTATGTGAAGCCCACCTCTGGATAGAAAGCAGGGGTGAAATCCAGCAGTTCTGACAGGTTCTGGAGAACCGGTAGCAGAAATTTTGAGCTGTTTAGAGAACCGGCAAATACCACCTCTGGCTGGCCCCAGAGGGGGATGGGAATGGAGATTTTGCAATATCCTTCCCCCAGGAGTGGGGTGCGAATGGAGATTTTGCAGTATCCTTCCCCTGCCACGCCCACCAAGCCACATCACACCCACCAAGCCACGCCCACAGAACCAGTAGTAAAAAAATTTGGATTTCACCACTGATAGAAAGATAGATGATAGATAGATAGATAGATAGATAGATAGATAGATAGATAGATAGATAGATAGATAAATTTGTCTGAAATTGTATAGGGTTTCCTGCTTGCACTGCTTCTGTTATTCTGCTAAATAAATAAATGTGATAATCTTACATGCTACAAATGCAGGTGCTCTAACTTTAAGCACAGCCACGAAATAAGAGATAAATATACCAATATATTCATCATAGATCAATATTGATTGATATCAATACAAATGAACATAAAATAAAAACAAATCAACAGATACACGGGACCAACTCTTGCTGAGGTTTTGCAACTTTGTACGGATGTTGTCTTATGCCCGGGACAACGTGGAGCAGAAATGTCACCCTAAAGCTTGCATCACAGACGTTTCTCCTTGCACAAGGTTTTTGTCCTTCTGCAAAGTTCCATTTGAACTGCCCGCCGATGGAAAAAATCTAATTCTCCATCTCTGGCAAAGGAGAAGGAAGCTGAACCCACTCCTCTGACCTCAAACCTTTTGTGGTCATCTGTTGTCATTTTTCTGAGTTCCTGGAAATCCCAAAAGGACAAATTTGGTCATCATTTTACAGAGACCCACCCAGGTCCTAAATTGAAGCAAGCTGTGCCTCTATCCAAAATAGTTTGAGCTCTGCAATTTTGAAGGACAGCTCTGCCTTCCTTTTGCGTTCTCTTCAAAAGAGTCGCTGCTTGGCCTCTTCAACCCCATCATCAAAGTCAATTTCTTTATGCGGAGGTTAGATTTAAGCAGAACTATTTTTGGATGCTGAAGCCCTACGTTGGGACCAGTAGAGCCCTTTCGGTGAGCAATGAGTTCATCCAGCGTAAACACACTGCCTCCATGAGAGGAGCACGATATAAAAAAAGATGTTGAGATTCTAGAAAGGGTGCAGAGGAGAGCAACAAAGATGATTAGGGGACTGGAGGTTTAAGCAAATGAAGAAAGGTTGCAGGAATTGGGTATGTCTAGCTTAATGAAAAGATGGACTAGGGGAGACATGATAGCGGTGTTCCAATACCTCAGGGACTGCCACAAAGAAGAGGGAGTCAAGCTATTCTCCAAAGCACCCGAGGGCAGGACAAGGAGCAATGGATGGAAACTAATCAAGGAGAGAACCAACCTAGAACTAAGGAGAAATTTCCTGACAGGGAGAACAATTAATCAGTAGAACATCTTGCCTCCAGAAGTTGTAGGTGCTCCAACACTGCAGGTTTTTAAGAAGAGACTGGACAATCATTGGTATGCTCCTGCTCAAACAGGGGGTTGGACTAGAAGACCTTCAAGGTCCCTTCCAACTTTGTTATTCTATAGTGGTAGCGACACTAGACTGCTGGTCTCCTTCAAGGAGAAAATTGACAAGGAGGGAAGGTCCTTCTACAGGGAAGATAGTGAGAAGCCAACAAAATAAAAGCTGCTTAGACTTAGACTGTATTAGAACCGGGAATTATGACTAACAAGCAGCTGTAAAATAATAATACTACCATTTGCCCGCAGGCAAGAACTGATGGGACTGTAACATAGAGAAAGTAACAGAAAATGGAGAAGCTAAATTGCTCTGAGACTTTAGAATTCAGTCAGACAGGCACCTGACACATAACATGCCAGACTTAACAATTGTCAATAAAAAAGACAAAAGATTCTGGATATTAGATGAGGCAATACCTGAAGATGACAGAATAGAAGAGAAAAAATTGGAAAAGATAACATAAAACAAAGACCTGCAAATAGTAGTAGAAACGACTGTGGCAAAAGCAAACAAAGGTAGTCTCAATAGTAATAGGAGCCTTGGGTGCAGCCCCAAAACATCTGGAACATCACTTGAACACCATCAGCGTTGACAAAATCACCATCAGTCAATTGCGAAAGGCAGCTTTGCTCAGAACAGCTTACAGTATATCCTGTGACGATACCTTTAAGACCATCAAACATCCACATCTGCCTATCCCGGGTCCTTGGGAAGGACTCAATAGGTGTGGAAAAAATGCCAAATCCAGACTGAACATCTGGCTGAGTTTGCAGCAAACCATAAACTTATTGTGACTCTAACTGCAGATTACTACTACCCTGTTTCCTCTAAATTAAGGCATCCCCTGATAATAAGCCCAATCGGGCATTTGAGTGCATGGCAATAAGGTTAAGCACTTATTTCAGGGTTCAAAAAAATATAAGACAGGGCTTTATTTTTGGGGGGAAACAGTACTACTACCATTAATGTAATAATTATTGAAATATTTACCATATTTTTCGGAGTATAAGATGCACTGGAGTATAAGATAACAGTATAAGGGGGGCTTTTTATCAGGTTCGCCTGATACGCCAGTTGCGCCCCTTTCTGGATCGGGACTCCTTGTGCACAGTCACTCATGCCTTGGTCACGTCACGCCTGGACTACTGCAACGCTCTCTACATGGGGCTCCCCCTGAGGAGCACCCGGAGGCTCCAGCTGGTGCAGAGTGCGGCCACGCGGGTGATTATGGGAGCGACATGGCGCTCCCACGTAACACCTCTCCTGCGCGAGCTGCATTGGCTCCCGGTGGTCTTCCGGATATGCTTTAAGGTGTTGGTTCTCATCTTTAAAGCGCTCCATGGCTTAGGGCCAGGGTATTTGCGAGACCGCCTGCTGCTACCGATAACCTCCCACCGGCCAATACACTCTCACAGAGAGGGCCTCCTCAGGGTGCCGTCGGTCAGGCAATGTCGGCTGGCGGCCCCCAGGGGGAGAGCCTTCTCTGTGGGGGCACCCGCCCTGTGGAATGAACTGCTTCCTGGAATACGATTGATCCTGGACCTCCGTACCTTCCGTAAAGCCCTGAAGACGTTTTTATTCCATCAAGCCGGCCTAGCCTAAATGGTTTTTAAATTGGGATTTTAAATTTTATGGATTTGGGGGTTTTAAATTGGAAGCTAGTGATTTAATTCTTTTTAATTATCTTAACTTTTGTATTTGTATGTTTTTTTAATTTTGGCTGTTCACTGCCCTGAGTCCCTTCTGGGAGAAGGGCAGTATATAAATTAAATTAATAAATAATAAATTAATAAATAAGATGCACCTTAGTTTTTGGGGAGGAAAATTAGAAAAAAGCTGATTGGCAGGTGGATCGGCCTCCCGGAATACTGCAAATCAGCTGTTCCCAGAGGTGAATTTTAGCAACAGGTTTGCTGGTTGTGAGCTCTGTGCCTTGCTTTTTTTTTTTTTTTTTTTGCTTTTTTTTCTGCCTCTGAAAGCCTCCAAAACAGAGCTTCAGAAAAAAAGCCTCTGAAACTTCAGAGGCTTTTTTTCTGAAGCTCTGTTTCTGAGGCTTTTTTTCTGAAGCTCTGTTTGCAGGCTTTTTTTCCTGAAGCTTCGTCTCTGATGTTTTTTTCAGCCTCTGAAACCTCTGTTTGAGAAGCTGGGCGGGGCTAAAACACACCCAGATTTTCGCCTTCTTTTTTGGGGAAAAATGTGCATCTTATACTCTGAAAAATACGGTAATATAAAATGGCTTAAAACCAAGGACTATAACTCAGCAACTACAGCCAGCCAATCACACAATCCAAAATCAGACCAGGTCTCAGAAAGATATTTAAAGGCCAGTGCTCCTCCAGACAAGCACAATCCAAAGTGCACTGAAGATATCTCCTCGAATGGGGACAAAACGTTTGCAACCAAATCGCCAAGCTAGGAGCTGAAACCAACAACAACCAAAAACAACTTAACAACCAATAAGTACCAACCCGAGCTACTAATATTCAAAGACATTTCAATAAAATGACTTGTAATACATCAAAAGCATCTGTGGTTGAAAAGAAGGATGTGTAGAGAATCGATGTGGCAATTTTAGGGGATGGTAGAATAGAAGCCAAAGAATTGGAGAAGGTTTGTTGATTTATTAAATTTATATGCCATCTATTTCGCTCTTCAAAGATCACAAAGTATCAAGATCTGAAAATCAAAATTGAAAGATTATGGCACGAACCTGTCGTGGTGGTCCCAGTGGTTATCGGCACATTGGGTACCACACCAAAAAACTTGGACGAAACATATCTGTTCATCGACAAAATTTCTATCTGTCAATTACAAAAGGCCACACTCCTTGGATCCACACATATACTATTCCAGTACATTACAACATCCTAGGTTCTTGGCAGTGGTGAAATGTAAAATTTGTTACTACTGGTTCTGTGGGCATGACTTGGTGGGGGGTAATGTAACTGGGTGGGCGTGGCCAACTTTTTTTTTATTTTATTTTTAAAAGCATTTTTTTTCCCTACAACCTCTTCGGCTGAAGAGGTTGCAGAAAAAACTGCTTTTAAAAGCCTCTGACGATCAGGCAACTCAGCTGGGATCGTCAGAGGCTTTTAAAAGTGTTGTAGCGCGGGAATAACGAGAGGCACAAGCAAGCTAGTGACAACAGCTCTTTAATTCAGGGTGAGATTTCAGCAAAGAAACACAGGCAACAGCCCTCCTTATATACGGTTCTGAAATAACCGTTAACCAATCACAAACATTCTACCATTCAAATCTCCCGCACAAAATAGATACATACATAACAAAAAGCATTTTTTTTCCTACAATCTCTTCGGCTAAAGAGGTTGCAGAAAAAAATTGTTTTAAAAGCCTCTGACGATCCCAGGTGAGCCGCGTGATCATCAGAGGCTTTTTTTTTTTTTACTTTTAAAAGCATTTTTTCAGCCGAAGAGGTTGTAGAAAAAATGCTTTTAAAAGTAAAAAAAAAAAAAAAACCCACCAGCCTCTGATGATCGCGCAGCTCAGCCGGGCATGGGACGGGGGTGCAGGGATTTTTGCTATTGGTTCTTCGAACCACCCACCGCCATCGCTACTGGATCGGGCAATCCGGTCCAAACCAGGAGCATTTCACCCCTGATTCTCAATGCATAGCCAGTTATCAGCCAAACAACTGGCAGCTGCGATTTCACATTGATGTGTATGTAATAATAGTAGCAAATGCTTAAGAAACCTACTATGCTGTCCACATATTGTGAACAGATATCACATAATTAATCCTTTAAAATCATTTATTCTCCCAACATCCCGCTCATTTGTTGTCTCACTTGGCCACTTCCCTGCTTTGCATATATCAGGGTGGAATAAATTGCCAGAGAAAAGGGTTGATGGATAAGCATGGACCATCATCCACAAAGGCTGCCTTAATAGTATCTGCTCTCTCCCTGCAGTCATTGTTGGCTGGCTTAAGAACGATTGTGCATATTTATCCCTTTATCGCTGAACTTTAAACACTGGTAGGAAAGGGAATTCTCCTAGCATCAGACTTTAAGGTTAATACCTTTGTTTTAAAGAGGGATAAAAGAGAAAATAGCCTACCTTGAAGGATTGCTGTTGGAAGGATAAAAATTTAGATGAATGGAAAACTAAAACATCTAGCTCATTATGTAGAGGCATAGGAAAATAACAATTTTGGGTGTTTATTTTTTACCCATTTGAAAGCAAGAGAGTTCTCGTGGAGGTGGAGTTAAAAGAGGGATCACCCTAGAATTCCTACATAGCCACAAGCAACTAAGTCCAAAATCTCTTGAATTCTGTTGACCCTTATCTGACTAAACAAGCAGTGGTGAAATCTGAACCAGTTTGTTACCGGTTCGCACCAAATGCGTGCTACACATGCATGTGCAGTGCGTGCCAAAAGGAGGCTTGGGAAGGTAAGTAGAACAGCAAGGGAGGAATCAACTGTGGCACGCAATCTTGGAAACCTTTTTCGCGATCTTGGGAACCGTTCGGGCGAATAGGTACTAAAAAATGCTTTAAAAAAGTAAAAAAAAAAAAAAAGGTTCCCAAGATCACAGCTGTGTTGTGCGATCATCGGAACCTTTTTTAAAAAACTTTTTTAAAGCATTTTTTTACTACCTATTCACCCAAACCGGTAGTACAAAAATGCTTTTTTTTTAAAAAAAAAAAAAAGGTTCCGACGATCGCGTGGCACAGCTCGATCTTGGGAACCTTTTTTTAACCTTTTTTAAGCATTTTTTTTTTACTACCGGTTCACTTGCTTAAAAAGAAAAAAAGAAAAGAAAAAAAAGTTCCGATGTTCACGCGTCGCTCAGCTGATCGTCGGAACCTTTTTACATTTTTTTTTACTACCGGTTTGGGCGAACCGGCCCGAACCGGTAGCATTTTACCCCTGCTAAACAAGTGCTAACTCTTGTTGAGAATATTGCTGTGCATAAGCTTTTTAGCAATAAATAAACTTAATTGGGCCTTCATGGGTGAACCTGGTCTTTCATGTCTGACACCACTATAATTAGAAAGCCTCTAGGCAGTATAACCATAAAAGCTTGGGGAGTTTTAAAAAGTCTGGGAAAGAATAAAGTTTTCCTTCAGGATTCTAGAAATGCCCATTCTAGGGTGATTGCAGCATAGGGAGCCATAGTGGCGCAGTGGGTTAGAATGCTGTACTGCAGGCTACTTCTTCTGACTGCTAGTTGCCTGCAGTTTGGCAGTTCGAATCTGACCGGCTCAAGGTTGACTCAGCCTTCTATCCTTCTGAGGTCAGTAAAATGAGGACCCAGATTGTTGGGGGAAATATGCTGACTCTGTAAATCACTTAGAGAGGGCTGTTAAGCACTGTGGAGTGGTATATAAGTCTAATTACTAGTACTATTGCTATTGCAAAATCAGGAAGAGGACATTTAAAAAATGTTTTCTTGATGGGCACCGTCTATGTTTCAAAGTAAGTACGCATTTTTAAAAAAACTATTCAATATTCAATAATACTGTAGAACACTGAGAGCCTTAGATGGGTAGGACCAAAGTCTAAAATCACAAACTTCCTATGCGGAAATTACAATCTTTATAGATACATTTAGCATCGAAGCTCAATCTCCTAAAATTTCTAAGCTTTTAAAATGTTAAATGTCGCAGGTGTTAACGTAATTTTGATGACATTTGGGATTTGACTGTTTATCAGGAATTGTGGCCACACTGAGCATAGAAAGTTGGCAAAAAGGATTATATTAAGAAATTGGAAAAGTGATATTATTCCAGATTGAATAAGGATTGATTGTTGGAAATACATGACCCATCTTCTTTTGGAGAAGGCAATATTTTTTGAACAATCCAAAGGATGCAGAAATGTGTGTTAGTATGACAGAGATACCTTTAATTACTGTATTGTTTACATTATAATAATGAACGTATTGGTAAATCAGCAACTATTGATAGGTATAAATTGTAAGATAGATATTGTTCCTTCTTAGTTTGTATTCATAGATTGTATTTAATTAAAAAAAAATATCTCAGGATCTGTTGTCACAGACACCTGCCTAGACATTATGATTTTTATTAAAAATTATCCAGGAACGTACCGTGTTTCCCCGAAAATAAACCCTTCCCTGAAAATAATCCCTCCTCTCCAAATAAGCCCTCCCACATTTCCTCTGGTTAGGGTTAGGGAAACAGAGCTGGAAATCAGGTAAGATGGCAAGAGGAGCCCCGCCTTGCTCCATGAGCCCCAAAATAATAAGACCTCCCCAAAAATAAGGCCAAGCGCTTATTTCAGGGTTCAAAAAAATATAAGACAGGGTCTTATTTTTGTGAAAACATGGTATGTAGCTAATTTTTCAGTGCTCATGGATTTTGTTTTCCCTCCCTCTCTCTGTGTTGTATGTATGGACATGTTTCATAATGATGATGTTATCCATTCAGTCATATCCAACTCTTGGCGATTCTATGGGCCAGGTCTCTCCACGTCTTCCGATCTTGCAGTACTTTTTTGAGTTTTTCTATGCTCTGGTTGGTGTCAGCTTTGATGGGTATTCAGTCAACGTGTTCTTCGGCAGCCTGGTTTCCTTTCACTGCTAACTCTTCCAAATATAATTGCTTTTTTCAGTGAATTCCTCTGCCTGACATGGCCAAAATAAGACATGGCCTTCTTCTTTGTGGCAGTCCCTGAGATATTGGAAGACTGCTATCACGTCACCCCAATCCTTCTTTTCATTAAAGTTCCGTATTTTTCAGAGTATAAGATGCACTTCTCCCCCCCCCCAAAGAGGCTGAAAATTTGGATGCATCTTATACTCTGAATGTAGCTTTTTTGAAGCTTTTTTTCAGCCCTAACGAGGCCCTAGCGAGTGAAGCGGCCTTCCATGCTTTGCCTGCTTTTCTCATTGCTGCTCTCTCCAACAATCAGCTGTGCTTTAGAAGCTGTTTTTCAGCCCTAACGAGGTGCTAGTGAGTGAAGAGACCTTCCATGCTTTGCCTGCTTTTCTCATTGCTGCTCCCTCCAACAATCAGCTGTGCTTTAGAAGCTGTTTTTCAGCCCTAACGAGGCCCTAGTGAGTGAAGCGACCTTCCATGCTTTGCCTGCTTTTCTCATTGCTGCTCCCTCCAACAATCAGCTGTGTTTTAGAAGCTGTTTTTCAGTTCTAACGAGGTGCTAGCGAGTGAAGCAATCTTCTGCACATCGCCTGCTTTTCTCATTGCTTCTCTCTCCGGCAATCAGCTGTGCTTTAGAAGCTGTTTTTAATCCCCAACCAGGGGATAAAAGCGCACACACGCGTGCTCAAAACCAGTGAATTAATGTGCTGAAGTTGACCAGACTGAGGACGCTAGCCAGATGAATACCTGGTAGGGAGAATTGTTTTTCCTACTTTCTTCCCAAAAAACTAAAAGATATGGTAGATATACCCAATTCCTGCAACCATCCTTCATATGTTCTTGCCTCCAGCCCCCAATCATCTTTGTTGATCTTTCTCTACATTATTTTTAGCATCTTAACATATTTTTTTATATCGTGGTGACCAAAACTGGATGCAATATTCCAAATTTACCAAGGCA
Source organism: Pituophis catenifer annectens (assembly GCF_029215685.1). Taxonomy (NCBI): domain Eukaryota; kingdom Metazoa; phylum Chordata; class Lepidosauria; order Squamata; family Colubridae; genus Pituophis; species Pituophis catenifer. Next base: position 13,855,830 of record NW_027256883.1, on the reverse strand, counting down.
TTATAAAGTGGTACTAACACTTCATGTGATCTTGATTCCATCCCTTGGTCAAGGTTCCGACTGATGAACCCAAGCAAATCAGAACTCTGAGACTGGAATCTTCCTCAGAGAACGTCTTTATTGAGTACATCGTGTCGGCATGGCTTTAAAGGAAAACCAACTCAATTTCCCATGGATTCAGTATAATTAAAAATGGAAATCCCCAAGTGTCACAGGTCACTTTGGCCAATTGGCGGGCTCTCCAGGCACTCCTTCCCTGACCTTATCCGTTTCCAGTAGAGATGACCTTGGTTCTCACAAGAAAACTTTATTGTATCTAGTAAGGCATTCCAACCTTCTTCTTCCCTTCCCCCTCTATGTGGCAACTGAGAAACAGGAAAATGGCTGTTTCCAGGTTCAGTTCAAAGTTGACATACTCTATTAATGCAGCCTAGGACTGTGTTGGCTTTTTTGGTAGCTGCAGTACACTGCTGGCTCATATTCAAGTGATCATCCACTAGGACTCCAAGAGTTGGAGTCTCTCTGGACTCTCACAATTACTACCATTGAGCCATGTACCACCAGGGATACGTGCATACTGGCCAAAGCCATCTCTAAGTAAGGCTGGGGGAAATTCAATTCTACTGAAACCCTGGTAGAAGGCTGAAGGAATCTGGAGGAATGTTGCATAAGGAAACCATGTGAGAGACGTCTAGACAGAATGGGAGTAACTGTGCAGAAAAGACAAAAGCACTTTGATCATTGATAGCAGCTTTCTGAATTTTATTTTATTTTTTTTTTACTAAGAATGCTCTGACTCTGAAAGACAGCCCTGGGGTTGGGTTTGGAACTAGGTTTATTCCCTTTGGATATCTTTGCGTTCTCTGAAGTTTTGCCAAAGCCACATTACAGCCCAAATAACTTCAGTTCTGAATTCATTTTGGGAGATGAATGAGCCAGGTATGCAAATATTCTGTTGAACATATAAACAACCATTTGTTGTTAGGTGGGGTGAGGAATCTGCACAACTCAGCTGATTCTGAATGTTGAAGCATGGCCCAAGGAACTGGAATGAGATGAGATTCAGTGGAGTGTTTTGAGGAACCAAGCTCACATTGGCTCTTCGGGAAGGGTGGTGGTTTTTTCACACAACAACCCATCAGATTCTATAACAGATTGCTCCAAGGTTGCCTGTGCTTCTGATCCCTCTTGTTTTTTGAAGAACAAGCAAATCAGATTGTTGGGAACCTCAACAAGGTGCCCAGAAACACCTATGTTAGCCACAAACACCTCTGTTGGCATACATAGGCCAACCTGACCTCCTAAGATGAAGAAAAGAATTGTTGGAATGCTACAAAGCCAGACTCTACATTCATACTTATTTCTAAGAGTGCCCACATGAACCTTGGAAGATTTTTGAGAATGAAAAATGATGAATAGCTACAGCCCTATGCTTGGTTTGGAAATATGCCCACCAGCTCAAAACAAAGGTGAAGAGAGAGAGAGAGAGAGAGAGAGAGAGAGAGAGAGAGAGAGAGAGGGAGGGAGGGAGGGAGGGAGGGAGGGAGAGAGAGAGAGAGAGAGAGAGAGAGAGAGAGAGAGAGAGAGAGAGAGAAGTATTCTGTATGATCAGTTCTGAGATAGCAGGCTGGTTGTTTATATTCCCCCATTGTGGCAATTGTGTACAGCACCTGCAACCTGTTCACAGAATTTCTACTGTCCCCAGCAGATCCCCAAGAGCCTGCTATTGATTAAATCTAACATAGACTTGAGTAGAGTAGAGTAGAGTAGAGTAGAGTAGAGTAGATTAGGGTAGGGTAGGGTAGGGTAGGGTAGGGTAGGGTAGGGTAGGGTAGAATAGAATAGAATAGAATAGAATAGAATAGAATAGAATAGAATAGAATAGAATAGAATAGAATAGAATAGAATAGAATAGAATAGAATATGCTTTATTTGGCTATGTGATTAGGCACACAGGGAATTTGTCCCTGGTGCAGAAGCTCTCAGTGTACACGCAAAGCAACAGTATAATATAAACAGTATAAACAGCGTTCTCTGTGGGTGCTCCCACCCTCTGGAATGAATTACCTACTGAGCTCCGGACGGCTCCTGATCTCCGTTCCTTCCGTCGGGACTTGAAGACTTGGCTTTTCAAACAAATAGGCTGAGACTGATTCCGGGTTTTATTATTTACTATTAATTAATTATTTGGATTAAATTATGATTTTATTGTACTTGTTTCTTAACTTGTGTTCGCCACCCTGAGTCCTTCGGGAGAATGGTGGCATATAAATACATGTAATAAATAAATAAATAAATAAATAAATAAATAAATAAATAAATAATAGTAATCATAATAATGATACCAACAAGAGGTAGTAGTAGTAGAGAAGACGAGAAGGATAATAATAATACTACACCAATCAACATGGGTAAATATCCTTAAACATAAGACAATACTGTGAGAATTAGGTATTCAGCAGAGTGATGGCACGAGGGGAAAAAACCGTCCTTGTGTCTAGTTGTTTTGGTAGGCAATGCCCTATAGCGGTGTCCCGAGGGGAGGAATTGAAACAGTTTATCTCCAGGAAATGAGAGGTCTATAAATACAGGGATACAGCAACTCACGAGGACAGGTACAGACTCCAATGAATAGTCAGGACTGTGGAAATAACAATTGCAGCTATTCAGGTCTCCTTCTGACCCATACAATATACAGGTCTTCAATAGAATGGTTGCAATTGTTTTTTCTGCAGTCCTAGCCATTCATTGGACTCCCTACCTGTCCTACTTAGCTGCTGTACCAAACCAGACAGTTAACAGAACAACAGAGTTGGAAGCGACCTTGGAGCAGAGGTGGGCTGCTGCCGGTTCAGACTGGTTTGGGTGAACCGGGAGTTGCGACCGGCCACCCGTCCAGAGGTGGGATTCACTTACCTTCCTTACTGCTTCTCAAATGTGAGCGTGCATACATTCTTTGCTCACACATGCCACCTCTGTGCATGTACACGGCCTTCTGTCCATGTGCAGTAATTGCACATTACATCCGGGTGAGTGGGCAGAGCCTCCTGCAATCACTGCTACCAGTTTGCACGATCCGGACAGAACCGGCTGAATCCCACCATTGCACCCACCCCAGTGCTATCCCGTCCTATATTGCCATGTTTTTGAAGCCGCGTGCATGCATGGAAGTCCGCACACGCTCTCACATTTTCGGTGCTGGGTGAACCAGTTGTTACAACCAGCAGCAGCCCACCGCTGCCTTGGAGGTCTTCTAGTCCAACCCCGTGCTCAAGCAGGAGTTCATACACCATTCCAGACAAGTAGCTGTCCATTCTCTTCTTAAAAGAGCCTCCAGTAATGGACCACCCACCACTTCTGAAAGCAAGCTGTTCTACTGGTTAATGGTTCTCACTGTTAGGAAATTTCTCCTATAGAATATATTTATAGAATGAATATTATATATACAGAATATTATATATACAAATATATAAAATAAATATCTATATAATATATAGACTATATAAATGTATGTAGGTCGTTGGTTATTTGGGTTTTCTCCCACGTAAAATTGGAGGTTTCTTGGCAACGTTTCGATGAAGTCTCATTCGTCATCTTCAGGCTGGTGTTCTCGGCTTCGTGCACAGCCAACCCCCTTTCCAATCAGAGCACAGCCAAACCCCCAACCAATCAGAACACACCTCTGCCCAATCAGAACACAGCCAAGCTCCCACCCAATCAGTTCACACCCCCACGGGCAGTTAAAAGAAAGAAACAGTTGCGATCACACACATTGCTCCTAGAAGCACGAAGCCGAGAACACCAGCCTGAAGATGACGAATGAGACTTCGTCGAAACGTTGCCAAGAAACCTCCAACTTTACGCAGGAGAAAACCTGAATAACCAAAGACCTACATACAAACACCCGCGAAAACCTCAGAAAACATATATAAATGTATTATATACATTTATAAAAGTGCAAATGACAAATTCAATAATTTCTCTGTAGAACTGTATCAACAATTCCGGGGGAAGTTATAATTTTTAAATAATTTGATTTATTTACCCAAAAATAAATAAATAAAGCCAAATTCAACCAGAACTAGATTACAAGGCATCTTTTCTACAGTACCCACAGTATCTACATGTGGGGATTTTCCTGCCCAGGCAAATTACAGTAGTGAAGGAGAAAAAATCTATGTCATTGTCAATATAGCCCCTACCAATTCAATAATTATTTGATTCTTTTTAAGTGCAAATTTCATTTAGATTACCCTTTGTTCAACCCAGTTGCATTTCCAAATTGACAGTAAAAGATTCAGTCGACAAAAATTATTCCTGACCTTGTGGAAGATTTTGGAAAGCTCTAGTAAATGAACGTAAAAATCTAAGAATTGAGAAGAAATTAGTTTTCTACACTTTTTAATGCATTCCCCCCCCCGCCCCATCCTTTTTTTGAAGCAATACATGAAGTGGTACTTCATTGTCATTTGAAAGTTGTCTTTTTTCCACTGATATTATGCTCTGTGGTCCAGCAATTAAAGAAATATATATATTAGAGGAAAGACTCAAAGGTGCTCCACGAAGAGGAAAAACATCGCGAAATGTCACATGACGGCAACGTGACACCACGAGTTTGATGCCTGTGGTATAAGGTTTTGTTTCCATCAATAGTTTAACATGTTATCAGATTTAGCCCAACTTTCTTGATATAAACTTGCATGTTTTTTATATTCTACAAAACAATCAGCTCTTCCCAGCTCCAATATGTGTTAATATTTGTTTTTGTTGAATTATAGCAATAGCAATAGCACTTGTTATATACCACTTCACAGTGCTTTACAGCCTTCTCTAAGGGGTTACACAGTCAGCACATTGCCCCCAATAATCTGAGTCCTCATTTTATCCACCTCGGAAGGATGGAAGGCTAAGTCAACCCTGAGCCAGTCAGGTTCAAGCTATTTAGCTCTCATTAGCTAGCCATACCCTTCTGGGATTCGAACCTGGGCTTGGATTGGGGCTGAAAGGCGAAAGGAAGCAGTATGCTCCTTCCCATATTTGGATAGACCAAGTTGCTTTGATAGAAAACCCATTTAATCTCCCCTGGTACAAGCTGACAAAATGAGGAGAACCTGTGGCTTAGAGGTTAACACATCTGCCTAACATGCAGACAAGCCCAGGTTCGAATCCCAGAAGGGTATGGCTAGCTGATGAGAGCTAAATAGTTTGAAATAGATCTATACTAGTCTCCCTTTATTTCTTTGTCAGTAAATATAAATTTAACACAAAATAGTTTGTGATGAATGCGACTGCCTGAGGACCCCTGGATTGGGGTGAAAGGCGAAAGGAAGTAGTATTCTATATGGTTTCCAAGTGCTTTTAGCAGTTTATGTAACCTAATATGATAGCATAATTGAACAATATTATACCATCCATTGGTACGAATGGAAATGAATTGTCTGAGTGATCAATTCATAAAGGGAATAGAAAAAGATGGACAGGATCTAGCTCCAAAGAAGAATGGAGGAAGATCAAAGTGAAATCGGACAAATAAATATGAATGTTGCATAATTTTGCATCGTTCCCATCACCCATCTCCTTCCACTTATGACTGTATGACTGTAACTTTGTTGCTTGTATCCTTACAATTTATATTGATATTGATTGTTTCCTGATTGCTTATTTGTATCCCATGACTATCATTAAGTGTTGTACCTTATAATTCTTGATGAACGTATCTTTTCTTTTATGTACACTGAGAGCATATACACCAAGACAAATTCCTTGTGTGTCCAATAACACTTGGCCAATAAAAAATTCTATTCTATTCTATTCTATTCTATTCTATTCTATTCTATTCTATTCTATTCTATTCTATTCTATTCTATTCTATTCTATTCTATTCTATTCAGTTTAAATTGTCTCATCTGCATTTCAAATTCATCCTTAAACTGGTTAGATTTGGCAATTTTGCTGCCTCTCTAAAATCTATTAACTTTTGACATTCATATTTTAAAAGGATGTAAGAAAGATCCTTTTTAATTGAAGGCAGTATCTCGGAAGGGTTGTTACATTTTTAATTTGGACGAAAGACAGACACACAGACAGAAAAAAAATGAATGGACGAATGAAAAAACACCTTTAAAAAAAATTCTGCAAAGTTCACAAAACATTCTGACATTCTCGCAGGTGGAAGGCTCCATTATGAAATCAAATTCAGCCCTAAATCTGGTTTTTTTGAAAGGGAATATTTGAATTCCGAGAGGCTATTCAGGAAATGGGAAATGATTTCAATCTGTCTGTCTCTGCTGAACACACACACAGAGGGGGTGATAAATGGACAGAGATGCCCTTTGGCCGGTTCAACCCCAAGGGAGTCAATATTTGCAAACGAACAAATCTCCAGCGAGGACACTCTCAAAAGTACATTAGCTGGAAGAGACCAAAGCGAAGTCCAGTTGGTTCATCTCTTTCATTTTACTGGCTTCTAGGCCCGGTCCTGTAAAACAAATCCAACAAGGCAAACCAGAAGGAAAGGAGATCCTGATAAGATGACCTGACTTTATGGAATTCTGGAAGACCTGTCCTTTCAACTTAAAAAGCCTAGCTCTGTGCCAGATAAAAGTTTTTTACTGCCCCCTAAAACTGTAGGACGAATCAACAACATGTTGTCTCAGAATGAAGCAATCGTGGTAGGTCTTCTTGTCAATTCCAAGTACAGTGTGGGTTGTTTAGAGACAAAAAAAGGGGGCAATGACACCCAGGCTGCATCTGCCTGAGTTCACTGTAAGTTGGTCACGCTGACATTTGGGAATTCGCTGAAACTTTCTTTTCATCTCTGTTCAAAAGGTGCCTGACCCCGAATTGCGATAGGGGAAGAACCGGTATTGCAAGAGGAACGGAGAGATGAGAACAGAGGGTGAAATATTCTACTCCTGATCCAGCCATGAAGTTTTTAGCTATCAATCCTTAGCTTCTGTCTGCATCCGTTTGTACCTGACACTTCAGGATTTCATGCAAGAGATGATCAGGGAATTGTCTACCCTAACAATGATGCTCGCCTGGCTGTTAAAACAGGTGAGCTCCAGAAAGATTCCAACTCAAAACTCAGAGGTAAAAAAAATGGGCATTTGATAGCCAAAACTCTTTTTTTTTTTCCCTTAGCATCTCCAAAATTAAGGCTCAGGATGTAGAAAGCTGTTTTTGGTAAACAGAGATGATAGAGGAACCATTTTTGGTCAATAGAGATAATAGATGGACCATTTCTCTGTTCCTAAATGATAGGGAACACATATGCTGACTGTGACGGCTGGATGAATAGATGCAAAAATGTACTTTGACATCTTCGGCATCTTGACTGTAGATGGTACTGACTTCTCTCATAGAATGATAGAATCAAAGGGCTAGGAGGAACCTTGGAGGTCTTCTAGTCCAACCCCATGCCCAAAGCAGTAGTTCTAATACCATCCCAGACAAGTGGTTGTCCTATCTTTTCTTGAAAACTTCCAGTGATGGAGCAGCCACAGTTCCAGGATGTTCTCTCAAACATCCCTCTTCTTGGCTAGTTGCCAACTCAAGAGTTTCCATTTTCTGCTGCAACGGCCTCCTCCAGCCTTCTGCCAGTGAAAACAGAGCCCGGGATGGCCACATGTACCCCTCCCAAGCTCTGTTTTCACTGGCAGAGGCGCCGCGGGCCGGTCCTTCACTGTTTCCAGGGCAGCCCCACAGACTAGGTCTAAGCACCTCGCAGGCGAAATCTGGACCACGGGCCTTGAGTTTGACACGCCTGCTGTATTCCTCCACATATAAAAACAGCCAGAACTCCCTGGCAGGTTGGATATGGCCGGTCAAAGGTTTTCCCTGGCTTTGTGCACCATGCTTATGTGGTTTCACTTTTCCAGAATCCCAGCAGAAAGGGTCCTGCAACAGCTTTGTGAAATGCTCTTTGGGATGCGTTGCGCAGCCCTATTCTGTAATATAGAAGCGTGCTCAGTCGCATGAGCTCCCAGACAGACATAAGTGGTACTTTCATTGCTGCGCATCTATTTAAGGAAAGAGACAGGAGCAGTGCCTTCCTGCTGGAGAAGAAACACAGATCGAGCGTTTCTCCCGAATGTTCCCCCCCTCCCCACTTCTTGGCTAGTTGCCAGCTCAAGAGTTATTTTCACCCGTCCGTTTTATCAGCAGTGGGAATCTTAATTCCTTCTAAATCAGTTTCACAATGCCTACAGAAAACACTGCCATAGTTTTCCAGGCTTATGTAAGCAGCATTCTCCTGAGTGAAATGAATAGTACCAAAACTTTTGAATTAATTAATTAATTTGTTTCTTTGTTTGTTTGTTTTGTTTTTTTGTTTGTTCATTCCATTTATTTATTTATTTATTTATTTATTTATTTATTTATTTATTTATTTATTTATTTATTTATTTATTTATTGTGCTGCCCCACCTCTCTCTCTCCTACAAGGTAACTCTTTGCATTTTGGGCAGAGTAGAAAGGCTGGGACTGCCTGCAAGGCATAACATAACATCAAGAGCCTTGATAGTACAGTGATCTAAGCACCCTGTTATTAACACAGCTGCCTGCAATTTACTGCTGGTTCAAATCTCTCCAAGGCTCAAGGTTGACTCAGCCTTCCATCCTTTCTAAGGTAGGTGAAATGAGGACCCAGTTTGTGGGGGCAATAAGCTGACTTTGTATAAATATACAAAAAGTATGAAGGCTATTGCTTAACGCATTGTAAGCTGCCCTGAGTCTCTGGAGAAGGACGGCATATAAATCAATTTAAAAAACAACAACAACAGAATAACAGAGATGGAAGGGGCCTTGGAGATCTACTTTGCTCAGGCAGGAAATCCTATACCATTTCAGACAAATAGCTGTCCAGTCTCTTCTTATAATACTCCAGTGATGGAGCATCCACAACTTCTGGAGTCAAGTCGTTCCACCGATTGATTGTTCTCCCTGTCGGGAAATTTCTCCTTAGTTCTAGGTTGCTTCTTTCCTTGATTAGTTTCCATCTGTTGCTTCTTGTCCTGCCTTCAGGTGTTTTGGAGAATAGGTTGACCCCACCCGCTTTTCTTTGTGGCAGTCCTTAGATATTGGAACACCGCTATCAGGTTACCCCTAGTCCTTCTTTTCTGTAAACTAGAGATGCCTAATTCCTGCAACCATCCTTCATATGATTTCGCCTCCAATCCCCTAATCTTCTGCGTTGCTCTTTTCTGCACTCGTTCTAGAGTCTCAATGTCTTTTTTCTACCAATGTGATCAAAACTGGATGCAGTATTCCAAGTGCGATCTTACCAGTGCAGTATAAAGTGGTACTAACACTTTTTTTTTTATTGAATTTGTATACCGCCTTACTCCCGAAGGACTCAGGGCGGTGAACAGCCATAGAATAAAACATATAAATACAGAATTTAAAATAAGATAAAACGAATTAAATAATTTGGCTGAACAAATTTAAAACCCCAATAATTTAAAACGAAATTTAAAATTTCCATTTAAAAAGGGGAAAGACTTAGGTCAGGCCAGCTTGATGAAATAAGAAAGTCTTGAGCGCGCGACGGAAGGTACGCAGATCCGGGATCCTCCGTATCTCCGGGGGGAGCTCGTTCCAGATCGTAGGTGCCCCCACAGAGAAGGCTCTCCCCCTGGAGGCCGCCAGTCGACATTGTTTGGCCGACAGCACCCGGAGGAGCCCCTCTCTATGGGAGCGTACTGGTCGGTGGGAGGCTATTGGTGGTAGCAGGCGGTCCCGTAAATAACCATGTCTTAAGCCATGGAGCGCTCTAAAGGATATAACCAAAACCTTGAAGTGCACTCAGAAGACCACCGGGAGCCAGTGCAGCTCGCGCAGGAGAGGTGTTACATGGGAGCACCACGTCGCTCCCGTCACCACCCGTGCGGCCGCACTCTGTGCCAGTTGGAGCCTCCGAGTGCTTCACATGATTTTGATTCCATCCCTCTGTTAATACACCCTATGACTCAGCTGGCTTTTTTGGCAGCTGCAGCACGCCGCAATAAGCGAAAGCAGCCAACCTACTGTCCTATTTTAAGGGAAAATATTGTTAAGAAGACAAGCTTGAGTTTAAGTCCTATGTTCCATGAGTTGAAGCAGTAGACCCATAGGTGTGAGATATAATGTAACTCACCCTGCATGGACTGACTGCAATCTACAAGAATTCATAGACAGAAAGCAATAATCCTCACCAATAATCTGAAGTTCATTGCAAATTTACCTGCAAGACATAGGATATTCCCCCTTTTGACTCCCTATGTGAACCCAGTGAGCAGATTGGAGAAACAAAAGGAAACATGGATGATTTAATATACATTTTATGTATTTGGAACCGAGGCTATTTGAGGATTTCAAATTGCCCAAAGGAAGGAATAGGGCAGTCATATAACTTTTAACCTAATTCGGCCGTGGTCCTGGTAAAACCTTTTGCCCTTGGGTGTGGAGAGCAGCATTTTGTCAAAATAAACAAAGAGTTTCATGCAAGTTCTCCCAACGTGGCATGCCATTTCAACATCGGAATCAGTCAAATTTCGTCGGCCACATTATTAACAAAATCAAAATACTTTCGTTGGTGTGCCAATTGCTTAGTATGGGTAAACATCCCAAGGATGAAAAGTGCAAACTCACAAGGAAATGCATATGTTCTCTCCAGGGGTGAAATCTAAAATTTGTTATTACCAGTTCTGTGGGCGTAGATTGGTGGGGGGACGTGGCCAACTTTTTTTTTTTTTTTACTTTTAAAAGCATTTTTTCTACAATCTCTTCAGCCGAAGAGGTTGCAAAAAAAAATGCTTTTAGAAGCCTCTGACGATCCCAGCTGAGCTGCACGATCATCAGAGGTTTTTTTTTTTTACTTTTAAAAGCATTTTTTCGGCTGAAGAGGTTGTAGAAAAAATTCTTTTAAAAGTTAGAAAAACAGCCTCTGATGATCTCGCGGCTCAGCTGGGCATGGGGGGGGGGCAGAGGGATTTTTGCTATCGGTTCTCCGAACCACCACCTGCCATCACTACCGGATCAGGTGATCCAGTCTGAACCGGGAGCATTTCACCCCTGGTTCTCTCTCTCTCTCCCTCTCCCCCTCTCTCTCCCTCTCCCCCCCTCTCTCCCCCCTCCCTCCCTCTCTCTCTCTCTTTTTAAGAGAAACCAGCCAAATCTAATCATTTCAAGTCCAATTCATTTCATTGGGCAAGGAAGAATGGATTTCAATTATTATAATGCTTAATTACTGCAACGCTCTCTACATGGGGCTCCCCTTGAGGTGCACTCGGAGGCTCCAACTGGCGCAGAGTGCGGCCCGCGCGGGTGGTGATGGGAGCGACATGGAGTTCCCATGTGACACCTCTCCTGCGCGAGCTGCACTGGCTCCCGGTGGTCTTCCGAGTGCGCTTCAAGGTTCTGGTTATCACCTTTAAAGCGCTCCATGGCTTAGGACCTGGTTATTTACGGGACCGCCTGCTACCACCAATAGCCTCCCACCGGCCAGTACGCTCCCATAGAGAGGGGCTCCTCCGGGTGCCGTCGGCCAAACAATGTCGGCTGTCGGCCCCTAGGGGGAGAGCCTTCTCTGTGGGGGCACCTACGATTTGGAACGAGCTCCCCCCGGAGATACGTAGGATCCCGGATCTGCGCACCTTCCGCCGCGCGCTTAAGACTTTTCTATTTTATCAAGCTGGCCTGGCCTAAATCTCCCCCCTTTTTAAATGTGGAAATTTTAAATTTTTAATTTTTTTTTAAATTTTAAATTCGTCTTTTTATAGGGGTATGGGTAAGGCATTTTAAATTGGGGAGCCATTTTAGATTTAATTCTGTTTTAAACGTATTTTAATTGTTTATATTGTATGTTTTTAACTTTGGCTGTGCACCGCCCCGAGTCCTTCGGGAGAGGGGGCGGTATAAAAATCTAATAAATAAATAAATAAATAAATAAATATCAGTACAGGCGACTAAGCATTGGTGTAAGCAATTTAGAGCGATGAAGATGCATCTATTCTTGTAGTCATTTTGGCATTCTGATTCTACAGCAAACCTTATGCATACCAAGAGTGGAGTTCCATCTTGCAGACATGAAAGGCTGGAAGCATTATCCTTCACCCTGTGTTTTGTCTACAGATAAAAGGATAACCCGAGCGGCCCACAACCACTTTTCTCCTGATTTTATTTTTTTTCTTTCTTTATTTGATTTTTATCCCACCTTTATTACTTTATAAGTAGCTCAAGGTGGCGAATGGATATAATACCCCTTCCTTCTCCTATTTTCTCCACAACCATCCTGTGAGGTTGATTATACTAAGAGTGAGTGACTGGCCCAAAGTCACCCAACAGCCTTCATGCCTAAGGTGGCACTAGAATTCACAGTCTCCTGGGGATTGGCCCAAAGTCAACCAGCCAGTTTTCATGCTGAAGGTGGGACTAGAACACACAGTTTCTTTTGGATTGACCCAAAGCCACTCAGCTGGATTTCATGCCTAAGGCGGGACTACAACTCAGTCTCCTGGGGATTGGCCCAAAGTCACCCAGCTGGCTTTCATGCCTAAGGTGGGACTAGAACTCACAGATTCCTGCTGATTGGTCCAAAGTCACACGGCCAGCTTTGGTGCCTAAGGCAGGACAAGAACTCACAGATTCCGGCTGATTGACCCAAAGTCACTCAGCTGGATTTCATGCCTAAAGTGGAATTAGATTTCAATGCCTCCTGGTTTCTAGGCCTGCACCTTCAACATTACACAAAACTTGCTATTATGACCATTTATTATTATGACTATTTATTATGATTTATTATGCCCACTAAAAATGAATGGAAATAGAACAGAAATTCTTGCAAAGGTCAAGGCCAGAGTTTGTTTTTTGATAAACCCCCATTTCCCATTATATGTTTGTATGATTGGTGCAGACATTTCAATATTTTATTTATTTATTTATTTATTTATTTATTTATTTATTTATTTATTTATTTATTTATTTATTTTTATATGCCGCCCTTCTCCGGAGACTCAGGGCGGCTTACAATGCGTTAAGCAATAGCCTTCATACTTTTGTATATTTTATATAAAGTCAGCTTATTGCCCCCACAAACCGGGACCTCATTTTACCCACCTTAGAAAGGATGGAAGGCTGAATCGACCTTGAGCCTGGTAAGAATTGAACTCACAGTAATTGCAGGCAGCTGGATGTTAAATGCTGCCTTAGTAGGAGGCATTAGCCTCCTACGCCACTCAGGCTCAGTTCTGCTTCTTTCAATATCTACTTTGATCCACACACATAGGCTATGTTTGGATATTGCAGGACCAAGCTGGGAAGAGGAAAAATGACAACAGACACATCCTGACATTACTGCACAAATCATAGATCAGACTTTATAATCCAAAGTATATCATCATCAATATATCATTTGCGAGATGTTGCCATCATTTAATTTAATTTAATTTAATTAATTTAATTTATATGCCACCCCACTCCGAAGACTCAGGGCGGCTCACAATACATTTTTAAAAATCATTATAAAAAACATTTAAAAATTAAAAACATTAAAAACTCATTCACACCATTCATGGCTGGATCTCGCCAGATCACAAGAGCGAGATCAACGGCCCCAGGCCTGCCGGAAAAGCCAGGTCTTCACCGCTTTTCAGAAGGCCAATAAGGTGGGGATGGTCCGGACCTCAGGAGGTAATTGGTTCCAGAGAGCTGGGGCTGCCACAGAGAAGGCCCTCCTCTGCGGGCCCGCCAGCCGGCATTGTTTAGCTGACGGGACCCAGAGGAGACCAACTCTGTGGGATCTTACTGGTCTCTGGGAGCTATGCAGCAGAAGGCGGTCTCGAAGATAACCTGGCCCTGAGCCATGTAGGGCTTTAAAGGTAATAACCAACACCTTGAATTGTAACCAATAGGGAGCCAGTGCAGCTCGCAGAGAATTGGTGTAATGTGGGTGTACCTAGATGCACCCACGACAGCTCGCGCGGCTGCGTTCTGGACCAACTGTAGTCTCCGAACACTTTTCAAGGGTAGCCCCATGTAGAGCGATGAATATCATGATATTCATCCCTTTGATGTCAATGAAATAGATGCCTACAAGATCAATTATATTTGCTGAGAATTATGGAAGTCACAGCCTGTATGTACACAACAACAACAACAACAACAACAACAACAACAACAACAACCACAAAAGGTGTTGTAAATTTCTCTATTTTTACAGTAGAAGTGAAAGGTGGGGTTCTTGGTTCTCTCTGAGCTTGGTTGTTTTCTTGCAGACGTTTCATTACCAAACTAGGTAACATCATCAGTGCTAAAAGGGAGTGGGGGTTGATCTCATTTTATTAATAGTGGTTTGCTGGTGTTAGTGGGAGTGAGTGTTCTTGATGGTTCATTCATTAGGCTGTTGTTTCTTGTTAGTTTGTTTGTCTGAGTCGGTTGTTATTAAATTAACATTAGACACTTGTTGGTCTAGTGTTAATCTTGGTGATAATCTCTGTTCCTCCGAGTGTTGATTACTAGTCTTTCTGTTTCCTTTTTGGTTTTTTAATGTCTTTTTTATTTGAATGGTGTGTAGATGTTGTTTCTCTCTATGTGTATGTCGATGTTTGATTTCTCTGGATGGAAGGAAATAACTGGAATCATTTACCTCCATTTTAAAGCTAATTGTAACCCTTTTTAAACCAAGACAAAGCAGATGTTAATCATTTGAAAAAGCTACTACTAGTTGGTGATTTCTGATCGTGAGTTGTTTGGTTAACCCAGTTGAAAATAATTGCAGTTCCTGTTTTTAATTTGAAAAGCAAACATTTAGTCAACCCGCAGGAGTACATCTGTGCCTGTTAATACAGTGTAATATTTTAGCATTATGCCCAAAACTGAAAGGAACAATAGTGAGATTGCAAATCCCCACCCAAGCAACTTTATCTAAACATCTGGATATTAGATGCTACAGATGCAAACTGGAGACTCATCTTTCTCATCCAAAGAAAGGGTCTCCTCTGCAGTGATAAACTACTCAGTGTGATTTGGAGAAATTAAATACTTTGAGCCTTCACTCTTCCTAATGATTTCTAAATGAAATCTCCATGATAGATGACTCCGGATGATAATGTCAGACCCGGAGTTTATACTTGTGAAAAATGGCATATTTAAATGCTACTATAAATAAGGAGGGAAGAGAAAGTCTACACAATTCTTCTCTCTTAGCCTAAGAGGAGAGAGTTATAATTTAGGGCCGGCAATATTAGGTCGTGTGGCCTCCAAGGTTTAATGGGTTTTCTTTCTAACAAAAATATGGATTGAAATTGAAATCGGTGCAGAAGCTGAATATGCTAAGCAGTTTCCAGCCCTTGCTTGTCAACGTCAGGTTCCATATGAATTATCTCCTTTAGGAAGCCTAGCTCATGCTTCCAGCACTAAGATGAATAGCAAAAATAATTTGCACCTACTCACTCCTACGCTGAGGATCGAGTTTCTTCCAAAATAGCCTCTCTCATGATGGCAACAGCAAAGCAGGAAGCTGCACGGGAAGCCATCTCAAGCAGGAATCTACTAGGGGGTGGTAGGCTTCAACCAATGGTTCTGTGTGTGTTACAGTACCACCCACACTAAAATTTTAGAGGTTCTTCTAGAGTTGTCCTTCTGGAAAGTTGCTAGAATTTCCATTACCAAGTTCCTAACTATAGGCCAGTAATGACGAACCTTTTTGGCACCAAGTGCCAAAAAGGGAGCACATGCGTGCATCTGGGCCGCAACCCGGAAGAGAAGCTGATTTAGGACCACAGTTCAATCAATCAGAATAGAGCTGGAAGCAATCCTGTATCTTCTAGTCCAACCCCCTGCTCAAGCAGGAGAACCTGTACAATTTGAAACAAGTGGCTGTCCAGTCTTTTATTTATTTATTTATTTATTTATTTATTTATTTATTTATTTATTTATTTATTTATTTATTTATTTAATTTCTGTACCGCCCTTCTCCCGAAGGACTCAGGGCGGTGTACAGCCTAATTAAAAACACAAAGACAGACAGTATTTAAAATTGATTAAAATTATTAAATAGTAGGCCTAATTTATAAAACCCCGAATTTAAAAACCGAATTTAAAACCAATTAAAATCATTATATTGATAGCCCAGCCTGGCGGAACAACATGGTTTTGAGGGCACAGCGAAATACACGGAGATCAGAGATTTTGCAAATTTCCGGGGGGAGTTCATTCCACAGGACAGGGGCTCCCACAGAGAAGGCCCTCCCGCTGGGTGTCGCCAGCCGACATAATTTGGCCGATGGCACCCTGAAGAGACCCTCTCTGTGGGAGCGGACTGGCCAGTGGGAGGCTACTGGTGGCAGAAGACGGTCTCAAAGGTACCCGGGTCCTGTGCCATGGAGCGCTTTAAAGGTGGTAACCAACACCTTGAATCGCACCCGGAAGACCACTGGGAGCCAGTGCAGCTCGCGCAGGAGGGGTGTTACGTGGGCACAACGAGTTGTGTTACGTGGGCACAACGCGGAATGTTTTTCTTAAAAACATTCTGCGATGAAGCACTCACAACTTCTGAAAGCAAGCAGTTCCACTGGTTATTTCTTTTCTCACTGTTAAGAAGTTTCTCCTTAATTCCAGGTTGCTTCTCTCCTTGATGATTTGAGCCCAATTGAGCCCAAGCAAGATAATTATCTGTTGCCAAGCAAGATAATTATCAAGTGAGTTTTGTCCAGGGGTGGGTTCTAAAATTTTTTACTACCGGTTCTGTGGGCGTGGCTTATTTTGTGGGCGTGGTTTGATGGTCAATGTGACAATTCTTTAGGATTTAGCAGAGGTACTGGTCTACCAGGCTTTTAACTGCTTGCAGAGCTGTACTGGTCTACCCATTTGTTTTTGGAGGCACCGATCTACCAGGCACTGGTCTACTCATTTGTTTTTGGAGGTACCGGTCTACTCATTTGTTTTTGGAGGCACCGGTCTACCACCATGCTGCCTTTTAACACTGATCAGCTGTAGGGCGGCCTTTTGAAGCCCCGCGGCAAGAGTTTAAACAGTTTTTTTCCTTCTAGTCGATCAGCTGGGGCTCGGGAGGCAGCAAATAGATTGGGGGCGGGGCCAAATAAAAGGTAAGAATAACGCGGTGGTGGGCAGCTCCCGAACAAAAAGAACCAGTTTGGTGACATTATATCGTCACCGCTACCGGCTTGGCGGAACCGGGCCAAACCGGGAGGAACCCACCACTTGTTTTGCCCCATTTTATGACCTTTCTTGCCACAACTGTTAAATGAATCCCTGCAGTTGTTAATACGTTTGCAATATTTTCCCCGTGTCCTTAAAAAATTTTCTCCCATACTATCTCGTAATATCTCAGTAACCTCACAACAATCTCATGCTATTATAAGCATCCTGCAAGAATTACAAGGCCAGGTAGCAGGTTTGTTGATGACAAACCGGATGAGAAATCTGGATCAGACATCTCTCCCTTTTCGTTTATGACATGAAACTTTTCATGTGGCTCTTTTGCGCAACCTATCCTATTTATGAACTACCTTTATTTAGGACTTGGAGTCCTTTGGTTGAAAAATTCTCACGTGTGCCTGCTTCATCACAATGGTGATGTGCAAGAAAAAACACTGAACTTCTTTGATCTCCCTGATGCAAAAATTGTGATACAGGACTTGAAAGAGAAATAAATCTTGTTTACCGCATTCTATTTTAACATTAAAAGTCCTCAAGGTAACTTATGAAAAGGCAAGATAATATCAGACAATCAACAATTATATTTTTTTAAAAAAAATGTGCACTACTCACAAATACATAAAACCAGATGGCAACACCAGGCTGATGTCACAAAGAGAAACGACCTGTGGTAAGTTCTTAATGGGAGCCTTGGTAGTACAGTGGTCTAAAGCACCCTGTTATTAAGACCAGCTGCCTGCAATTACTGCAGGTTCGAATCTCGCCAGGCTCAAGGTTGACTCAGCCTTCCATCCTTTCTAAGGTAGGTAAATTGAGGACCCAGTTGTGGGGGCAATAAGCTGACTTTGTATAAATATACAAAAGGATGAAGGCTATTGCTGAGCACATTGTAAGCCGCCCTGAGTCTCCAGAGAAGGGTGGCATATAAATCAAATTAAAAATAAAAAAATAAAAAAAAATGGGGAGACCATCAAGAGATTTGAGAAATACATTTAAATATATTAGGATAAAGAATGAATTATTAAAAAATTAAAAGAGAATATGGTATGATTAAAAATGGAGAAAATAGAATTTGAGGGCGAAAGAAGATACCGTTTATAGAAATAAGAATAGAAATATTAAGATTTGATTTAAAAATATGGAAAAAGAACACTTTGGCAGAAACTGTAACCAAGCAAAATATATTTGGATATGACAAATTGCATATGATATGATATGGTCAATACTCTGTTTCATAAAATACATGGGCGTGTATTGGGGGGGGGGGAACTAATAAAACTTGTCAAAAAAAAGAGATTTGAGAAATAGAAAAATAAGTTGATCTTTTAAAAAAAGATTAACTTTCATTATAAGATAAAAATATAAAAGAAACAAAAGTTAGATCAGAAGGCTTCTTGGAAAAACTCAGAAGCACACATTCAGAATTTGCAAAATAACAGAGTTGGAAAGGACCTTGGAGGTCTTCTAGTCCAATTGCCTACCTCAGCAGGATACCCTATACCACTTCAGACAAATGGCTGTTCAATCTCTTCTTAAAGACCTCCAGTGTTGGGGCCATCACAGCTTCTGGAGATAAGCTGTTCCACTGATTACTTGTTCTCAATGTCAGGAAATTTCTACTTAGTTCTAGGTTGACTCTCTCCTTGATTAGTTTCCATCTGTTAGTTTTTGTATTGGCCTCAGGTGTTTTAGAAAATAGGTTGACCCCCATCTTCTCTGTGACAGCCCCTCAAATATTGGAAGACAATCATGTCACCCATAATCCATCTCTTCGTTAGACTAGACATACCCAATTCCTGCTACTGTTCTTCATATGTTTTATCCTCCAGCCCCCTCATTATCTTTGTTGCTCTTCTTTGAATCTTTCTTAGAGTCTCAGCATCTTTTCATTCACCATTCTTGGCCTTGTTTCCACAAGGAGACAATGGATACCCTACGGCAATGAGAGAAGAGGAAAGAAGAAAGAAGAGAAAAGAACTGATGTTGCCTGAGAGATCGAGAAGTTGAGGGAAAAGTTATGAAAGGAAGAGTGTGTGACTTACCAAGGAAACTCAAACCTGCTGGGAGAGCTTTCAAAGGCAACGGACCATGTATTTTGCACTGCCTGTCACCGACGGAGATGACAGCTCACAGCCTCTGAACATCTTTGTGGTTGTGGCTGTCTGGGATTTAAAGGAGTGTAATTGCAGGGGATTTGGACATTCATACTTAGCATTTTCTAATGAAGCATGAAAGAAATGAAATTTGGCAAATCTTGAAAAATCACCCTGATAGCAATTTTATAGGAAAACCCCAAGAATTGCTCACTGAAAAATATTTATGTCCAAAGACTACACAATCTAGTCTTTGATCCTGTAATCGTTTTTCTATTAAGGAAAGTTAAACCTTTCCTTGAAAAACTAGACTTGAAAAAACTTCATCCATCCACCCACTATTCATTCATCCCCCCCTCTCATCTATCTATCCATTACTTATCATCTATCATCTATCATATACTCTCTATATCTATCTATCTATCTATCTATCTATCTATCTATCTATCTATCTATCTATCTATCTATCTGATAGATAGCTTATCTACCTACCTACCAGGGGTGAAATCCAGCAGATTCTAACAGGTTCTGGAGAACCGGTAGCGGAAATTTTGAGTAGTTCAGAGAACTGGCAAATACCACCTCTAGTTGGCCCCAGAGTGGGGTGGGAATGGAAATTTTGCAGTATCCTTCCCCCGGAGTGGAGTGGGAATGGAGATTTTGCAATATCCTTTCCCTGCCACACCCACTAAGCCACGCCCACAGAACCGGTAGGGGAAAATTTTGGATTTCACCAGTGCTACCTACCTATTACCTATCACCTCTATTACCTCTATCTCTATCTATCTTTATTATTTTTATTTTATTTTATTTATTTATTTGTCAAACATTTACAAGATAGCAGGTATAGGTATAAACATAAACATAAACAAAGGAAGTAAGTACAGATAAATGGGGATGCCCCCTTTATGGACCTCTTAGGGATGGGGTGAGGTCCACGGTAGACAGTTTGAGCTTGAAGATGTGAAGGTTTGAGGCTGTAACTACAGAGTTGGGTAGAGCATTCCAGGCGTTATCTACTACCTATCATTTATTTATTTATTTATTTATTGGTTCGATTTATAGCTGCCCTTCTCCGGAGACTCAGGGCGGCTTACAATACGTTAAGCAATAGCCTTCATACTTTTGTATATACCTGTTTAGTAGGGCTTCCCCCCCCCAAGCGGTGTTCTTTTTTATACAAAGTCAGCTTATTGCCCCCACAAACCGGGTCCTCATTTTACCTACCTCAAAAGGATGGAAGGCTGAGTCAACCTTGAGCCTGGTGAGATTTGAACTTGCAGTAATTGCAGGCAGCTAGTGCTACTTAATAGCACTTTAATCTGCTGTGCCACCAAGGCTCTTGGTGGCATCATCTATCATCTCTATCATCTCTATATCAGTGGTGTGGCTTGGTGGGCATGGCAGGAGAAAGATACTGCAAAATCCCCATTCGCTCCCCACTCCTGGGGGAATGATATTGCAAAATCTCCATTCCCACCCCACTCTGGGACCAGCCAGAGGTGGTATTTGCCAGTTCTCCAAACTGCTCAAAATTTCCACTACTGGTTCTCCAGAACCTGTCAGAACCTGCTGGATTTCACCCCGGCTCTATATCTATCTATCTATCATCTATCTATCTATCTATCTATCTATCTATCTATCTATCTATCTATCTATCCATCTATCTCCTGCCTACCTTTCCAATCTTTGAACTGCTTTTCAGATTTGATTGATTTGGAAATTTACCTTAAAACCTATTACTGTGATTTAGCATCACTGGGAATGTTTTCCATATGCTCGTTTTAATCTGGACTGGAATTGGATGTCAGTGCCAATAGAGTGCAAGAGCAGACAAATGTTCCTCTTCCACTGAATATTACCTTTGGATTTTGGCATTTTTACTTGGCATTTGGGCAAGGTTGGAGGGAAACTGGGAAGCCATGAGTGATACCGGTGCTCAGCTTGGTTATGTTGTGTAGAGGAAATTGGAACTGTTGTTGACAAGGAAAAGGCAGCATTAGGAATCTTGAAGCTGAAAAACAGAGAAACCACATACCACAGGAGAAGAGGAATCTAGCTGGACGCCTGTGCTTCGCTATGAAACTATGTGATCGGGCATGATAAATTGACACTTAAAGCCTGAAACTTAATGTAGAATGTATAACTCTGTAGCATCAGAACATGCTAATATAAGGCAACTGACAGTTGGAACAGAGGGGGAGGGTGAGTAGAATGTCCTAGCCTGCAGGCCAGATGAATCGCGTGCTGGCCATGCCCATGCCCGGTTTAGCGAAGGGGTAGCATCAGAGCTTGTTAAAATAAGGCAACTGGCAGTTGGAACAGAGTTCCTTTCAGATAGGGAGGGGGAGTAGAACGTCTAACTCCTTAGCATCAGAGTATGTGAATATAATACTGTATATGAAATACTAATGATCTGATGGTCATTTCGAAAAATCCTTTCTTAGTGAGCACCTAGAAGCCAAGAGGTGCCAAATTTCAAGTTTGTAGTCTTTACCGTTCTGGAGATTTTGTGATGAGTTTACTCCTCTTCTGCACCCAGCCACAACACATCCATGGGTGTAGAGACTTGTGCACAGCAGCGTTATATTTATGAAACAGCAACCAACACACTTAAGAGGTTAGCGATGGAAGACTCATTAGCAAATCAGAGATGCTGACTTGGCAGAGAATATTCTTGTTAAAGGCTTGATAGATATCTGAGGGATTCCTTGCAATAGAGACCAGGCTGTGGAAAAAAAGGCTAAGAGAGACATTATAATGCTAAAAAGCACAATTCGAGATTAAAGTTCGGAACAGATGGACAAGTCTAAGATCGTATCAGAACCGGAATTGTGTTTCCTTCGCCCCCATTTCTCTCTCTCTCTCTCTCTCTCTCTCTCTCTCTCTCCCTCCCTCCCTCCCTCCCTCCCTCCCTCCCTCCCTCCCTCCCTCCCTCTCTCTCTCTCTCTCTCTCTCTCTCTCTCTCTCTCTCTCTCTCTCTCTCTGCCTTCCTTGTTTAATGAAGTCAGGCTAAAGAAAGATAGAAAAGGGGATTTTTGTGCAAATGATCACAATAATGGGAACCAATAAGAATATCTCCTTGCTCAGCAGTACTGTTGGGCTGGCTAATTAGGCGGTTACTCTTCTTCGGATGATAAAAAGAAAATCTAGGCAGTGCAGGCATCCGAAGAGAGACAAATGTCCTGCAGTTAAGGGAAAATGTGTTTCGGTGTCAGGGGCAAAGGAGTACAGCTGTAATGTCTGCATAAGGACTCCCTTGTTGCGAGAGAGGAAGCTGAGGAAGCAAACACTAAAAGAAATAGGAGATCCAGAGTAAGACTTCAGCTGTGATCAATCATACCAGAGCCATTTGGGGTACTGGTTAAGGTCCCACACTAGAAACCACGAAACTATGAGTTCTAGTCTTGCCTTAGTTATAGAATATCAGAATAACATTATTCTGGATAACATAATTATTTATTTATTATGCTGCCCACGTTTCTCTCTCCTACAAGGTAATTCTTTGCATTTTGGTCAGAGTAGAAAGGCTGGGAATGCCTGCAAGGAACAACAGAATAAGAGTGTTGGAAGGGACCTTGGAGGTCTTCTAGTCCACCCCCCTGCTCAAGTAGGTAACCCTATATCATTTCAGACAAACAGCTGTGCAATGTCTTCTCGAAAACCTCCAATGTTGAGCACCCACAACTTCTGGAGGGAAGCTGTTTCACTGATTAACTGTTCCAACTAATAGGCAATTTCTCCTTAGTTCTAGGTTGCTTCTCTCCTTGATTAGTTTCCATCCATTGCTTCTTGTTTGGCCTTCAGGTCCTTCGGAGAATAGGTTGACCCTCTCTTTGTGGCAGTCCATTGGAATATTGCTGTCATGTCACCCCTCGTCCATATTTTCATTAAACTAGACATATCCAACTCCTGCGTCCATTCTTCATATGTTTTAACCTCCAGTCTCCTAATCATCAGTGTTGCTCTTCTCTGCACTCTTTCCAGAGTCTCTACATCTTTTTTATATTGTGACGCTCAAAACTGGATGCAGTATTCCAAGTGTGATTTTTATCAAGGCATTCTGAAGTGCTGCTAACACTTCACTTGATCTTGATTCTACATGTAAAAAGGGGCAGCGTTTCAATTTTGCAATTGCAACAGCCAATTGGATGTCTTGGACACATGCCTTAGTTATAGAATATCAGAATAAGAGAGTTGGAAGGGACCTTGGAAGTCTTCTAGTCCAACCTCCTTTTCTTAAAAGCCTTCAATGATGGAGCACCCACAACTGCTGGAAGACAAGCTGTTCCACTGGTTAATTGTTCTCACTGTCAGGAAATTTCTCCTTAGTTCCAGGTTGCTTGTCTCCTTGCTTAGTTTTCATCCATTGTTTCTTGTCTGGTGCTTTGGGAAATAGATTTTCCAAAAATTACGGAAGCCCATGGGTGATCCTGGGCCAGTCATTCTCTGAGAGTTGTTGGGTTTTTTTTAATTTGATTTATATGCCGCCCTTCTCCGGAGACTCAGGGCGGCTTACAATGCGTTAAGCAATAGCCTTCATCCTTTTGTATATTTATACAAGTCAGCTTATTGCCCCCACAAACTGGGTCCTCAATTTACCTACCTTAGAAAGGATGGAAGGCTGAGTCAACCTTGAGCCTGGTGAGATTTGAACTAGGAGTAATTGCAGGCAGCTGAATGATAATAACAGGCTATTAGTCTGCTGCGCCACCAGGCTCTTTTTGTGGGATGAGTTCAACTCATCCCACAAAAAGGGAAAAAAGGAGGCAGTGGCATTATGTACACTCTCCACGTCTGTACAAATAAAGATAGAATATAAGTCTAATGACAATAATAATGTACAGTTTGCCTGGCCTCGGTTTACTATGTAGACGTGGGCCTTGACTTATGACCATAATTGGCACCAGAATTTCCATTGCTATGCAAGGCAGTTGTTGAGTAGTCATGCTCAATTTGATGAGCTTTTTTTTTTGCCACCGTTGTTATGTAAATCCCTGCTGTTGTTAAGTGAATCATGCCGTCATTAAGCAAATCTGGCTTCCCGCCATTGACTTTGCTCGTTGGAAACCAGCCAGGAAGGTCACCAATGGTGATCACATGATCCTGGGATGCTGCAAGCATCGTAAATACATGCAAGTTGCCAAGGATTCAAATTTTGATCACATGATTGTGGGGATGTTGCAATGGTCATCAATGTGAGGGACCTCTCAAAAGTCTTTTTTTTTTTTCACTTTTTGTTGTAACTTTGACTTGTCACTAAGTGAATGGTTATAAATCAAGGACGATCTATAATGGTTTATGAAATATAATCTAGTGTTCGGACCCCGCCTTAGCAGAAACAACAGACTCCTTGTCACGAAAACCTTCTCTTTATTTATCTCCTGTGAATTAATGGCATTCAAACACTGAAAAGTCCAGGCAATAATCCTTTAAAGTGTTAACTGCAGTAACAGACCTTATCAGTTCTTTGTGATAATTGCCAGGCCGTGAGCTCCCAGCCGCAAAGCTGCAAATTAAATTCTGACAAGCAGTCTTTGTAGCACGAAATGCAATGAGCAAAATCTTCAGAAATCCGAACAATTGACTCCTACGACGACCACTCCCCTTTCCTTCTATTTATTCCCCAGCCAGGGAGGGGCCATTCAGTGTCCACATGTGCCTTGCTTCCCGAGTCGACTCCTTGTCCTCAGTTGTTCTCCTCTCCTAACAGCTCTGCGCATACGTGCATCTTGAACAGGCCTCAGCTGTTCTTCCTCCTCACTTATCTCTGCCTTCAAAGGCAGCTGCCGTTCCGGTGGCTGGGAAATGTCAGACGACCCTGGCTCTATCTCTGTGTCCGACACAGAGCATCCATCAGAGCCTTCCCCAGACTCCAGAGCTGGCCCAAGTTCCTCCCCAACCTCCTCATCATCCGAGTCTGTCGCCAGCTCTGCTGGCAGCTGGCAGGCCACAACATCTAGGTCTTCTCATGCTGAGCATACCTAGCCCTTTCTGCCTTATTCAATAAACTGCGGTTGAAGAAAATGTGGCTTATTGCAATGTGTGCTTACTTGGAAGTTGAACTCTTCAGTAAGCCATATGAATCTGCAGGATAGTCTTCAACAAGAAGTTGCTGCAATTCTTAAATAAGCTCTTGTTGTTTTGTTATTTCATCTATCTACCAGCGAGAGCAATCTTGGGTTGCATCAACACAAATCAGGCATTTAAAGTGCCATGCAATACTGCACTAATCAGACAGAATATTGTGTCCACTTCTGTGCTGAGGAACCGGAAAGAGTGTAGAAGATAGAAGCCAAATACAATGAGGAAGAGCTGAAGGAACTATGTTTGCTTAGCCTAAAGCAGGGGTGTCAGACTCAACGCCCGTGGGCTGGATCTGGCCCATGGGGTGCTTAGATCTGGCCCATGGGGTCACCCTAGAAAGAGCAAAGGACAAGACCGTGGTGCCTCTGCCAGTGAAAACAGAGCTCAAGAAGGCCTCACACAGCCCTCCAGAGCTCCTTTTTCAACTGTGATGGCCTCCTGCAGCCTTCTGCCAGTGAAAACAGAACTTGGGGGAGGGCGCATGGCCCTCCCGACTTCTGTTTTTGCTGTCAGAGAGCTGCGGGAAGCAGATGTCAAGTTGGCCATGTCCCCTTGGCCACACACACACCGGTTCTCCAAGGTTAAACACAACCCCAACGTGGCCCTCAATGAAATTGAGTTGGACGCCCCTGGCCTAAAGGAAGATATGATAACTGTCTTCCAATACTTCAGAGGTGGGGACCTGTGGCTCCTTGACGACTTGTGGACTTCAACTCCCAGAATTCCTGAGCCACCGTTTGTCTGAGGATTCCTGCCCGCTGTTGTCTCCCCCAAGGTCCTTCCAACCTGATGAATCTGTGTTCCTATAGGACCGTGATGGCGAAACTATGGCACATGTGCCAGAAGTGGCACGCAACGCCTTCTCTGTGGGCACACGAGCCGTTGCCCCAGCTCAGCTCCATCGCATATTCGCACGCGCCTCCCACCAACCAGCTGGTGTTCAGGTCTCTGCCATGCATGTGTAGGGAACTAGGGCGCACATGCGCAGAGGTGGGGGCACATTTGGGGGCCCCACGTATGCATGTGTGGGGGTGGGGTGCATGTGGGGGTGCATGTGCGGGGGCCACACATGCATTGCACACACGTGCTTTGGGCACTCGGTCCAGAAAAAATTAGCTATCACTGCTATAGGACGATCGGATGAATAGAAAAAGTGACGCAATCTTTGCGTGCTAAAGAATAAGTAATCAGCCTCCTGAACAGTAATCGCTTGGAAAGGGCTTGCAAGTGTCTCTGCCAACTCCTACGCAGAGAAGTCTCAAAGAATTTTGCCTCAGAGAATATCTTGGCAGGGGTGGAAAAGAAACCTTTGAGAACAGAGTTAATAGGAGATGCTACAATTATTATTCCTCCTCTCAGAGCTGTGATGCTGCCAGAAAAAGTGAAGGAGCCTGGACAAGCTAATATAACCTTTGGGGAGGCCTACATTCCACCACCCATATTTCTCTCTTCATGTTCTCATTTTTGTTAATGAACTTTCTCTTTCATCCCCACACAGTAGGTTCAAGATCTCTCTGGAAAAGAAAGAAATACAAATACAGAGCATGGGGGAGGATCCTTTGAACTAGTAGGACTTGATCTCTCCCTGAGGAATGATCCTAATCTTGAAGCATCCCTGCTACAAACTCCTAATTTCTGGACTTCGTTGTCCCAAATTTGCATCCGCGGTGAACAATTTGGATAGGAAGAAGCGGGGGAACCTTTCACTCCTTACGCTCCCCCCTCCTCCTCCCCAAGGCAAAGTCCTCCAGAAGTCTTTTATTAACAAGTGATTTAAAAAAAAAATAATCTAGAATGACCTTTTATTTCTTCCATTCAACAACAACAACAACAAATCTTTGACAAGGTGAGGTTTTTCAGAAGTAGTTTGAAATTGTCTTCTTCCTAAGACTGAGAGAGACTGACTCATCAAAGGTTGACATTGTGCCTAAGGCAGAACTAGAGTCAACAGTCAACAGTTCTGTTGATTCTAGTCCAGAGGTATTTCACGAGAAGAGTCCTCCACTCCTCTACTCACAATAGAAACCCTTATGCCACCAGACTTGAAATTCTGAGCTTGGACAATCTGGAACTGTGCCGCCTGTGGTCCGATCTAAGCACAGTACACAAAATCATCTGCTACTACGTCTTGCCTGTCAACGACTTCTTCAGTTTTAACCACAATAGTACACGGGCAAACAATCATTACAAACACAAGATAAACCGCTCCAAACTCGAATGCAGAAAATAAGACTTCAGCAACAGAGTGGTCAACGCCTGGAATGCTCTACCCCACTCCATTGTTACAGCCTGAAAGCCTCACAGCTTCAACCTCAAACTGTCTACCGTGGACCTCACCCCATTCCTAAGAGGTCCATAAAGGGGGCGTGCATAAGCGCACCAGCTTTCCTACCATCCCTGTCCTACTGTCCCCATTTATCTGTACTTACTTCCTTTGTTTATGTTTATGTTTATACCTATACCTGCTATCTTGTACATGTTTGACAAACAAACAAATAAACAAACAAACAGTCTCCTGGTGATTGGCCCAAAGTCACCCAGCAGTTTTCATGCCTAAGCCAGGACTAGAACTCACAGTCTCCTGGGGATTGGCCCAAAGTAATTCAGTCAGGTTTCATGCCTAAAGTGGGACTAGAACTCACAGTCTCCTGGTGATTGGCCCAAGTCACCCAGCCAGCTTTCAGGCCTAAAATGGGATTAGAACTCATAGTTCCTCTGTTCCTGGATTGATGCTTTAACAGCTGCATCAAAATAACTCTCAAGAAACGTCTTATTGGTAGCATGGAGATAATTACATCAATCTGCAGATACCTGAACTGCAACAGTTAAAATTGCCATTCAAAATATGCGGAAGCTTTGCTCGCTTCCAACTTGCCAATCAGCGGTTTAGTGAGCCGGGAGGACATATTTTACATAGAAAAGAAGTTGTGCAGGAGTGACTGTATTTGCCATCCTCATTGTCATGATTGTGTTCCCCAGTGCAGGCAGCACAGGTAGCAGGACTGCATTTATCATTAAAAGAGTGTTTTATTGTGCATAAATATAGACCATTAAGTACACAAACATAAATATAGATCATTACAATGCACACAGAACGCTAATATTCATGTACTATAATAGATGTTTTACTGCCCACTTTGCAGAGTCAAATTGTTCCAGCAATTGACTTCCATGTAAGTTTTATTTTTTAAAAAAAATAAAATATCCCAGGAATAAATTTGCAGGTCCACTTGATAGTCAGTAGAATGAAGGAGCAGGATTATTAATTCTGAAAATATATAGGATTTATGGATCTTTTAATTTTCTTGTTAGAGAACTTGGGGTTTTTCCTGCAGGTAGTCCTCGACTTACAACCACATTTAGGACCAGAATTTGCATTTGAGTCACGTCCAATTTTTTTTCCCACAATTGTTAAGTGAATCAGTGGATTGGGAAGGGAATGGGGATTTTGCAGTATCCTTCCCCTGGAGTGGGGTGAGAATGGCGATTTTGCAGTATCCTTCCCCTGCCCCCCCACCAAGCCACGCCCACCAAGCTACACCACGCCCACCAAGCCACGCCCACAGAACCGGTAGTAAAAAAAAAATTGATTTCACCACTGACAATATGGCATTGCTAGAGGGCATTCTGGGAAGTGTTGCAACAGCAAAACAGGAATTTTTGTCTAAAATGAAAGAATGGAATATTTTTGCTGTAAAAAAGAAGTGGGGGAAAAAAATCACAAGGACTCCCACCACACTTGGAATATTGCGTCCAGTTTTGGTCACCATAATATACCAAAGATGTTGCAGAGTGCAGAGAAGAGCAAAAAAAAGATGATTAGGGGGCTGGAGGCTAAAACATATGAAGAACATATCAGGAATTGTGTTTGTCTAGTCTAGTGAAAAGAAGGACTAGGGGTGACGTGACAGCAGTGTTCCAATATTTGAGGGGCTGCCACAAAGAAGAGGAAGTCATCTTAATTTCCAAAGCGCCAGAAGGCAGGACAAGAAGCAATGGATGGAGACGAATCAAGGAGAGAAGCAACCTAGAACTAAGGAGAAATTTTCTGCCAGGGAGCACAGCTTGCCTTCAGAAGTTGTGGGTGCTCCAACACTGGAAGTTTTTAAGAAGAGATTGGACAGCGATTTGTCTGGAAACGGTATAGGGCAGTGATGGCTAACCTTTTTGCCATCGCGTGCCAGGAAGGGGGAGTGCAGGGGAGCTTCGTGCACATGAGTGCCCGCACCCATAATTCTATGTGCCCCGTGCATGCACACGCGAAACACCCCCCCCCCCCCGCTCTTGGCATGTGATGGCCCAGTAGGCCCGTTTTTCTTTCTCACCTGGCTCCAGATCCTCTCTATGCATCTGGGAGTTGGAAAACAGGCTGTTTCAGGCCTCCAGAGGGCCTCTGAAGGGGTGGGGAAGACTGTTTTCACCCTCCCCAGATGCATAGAGAGGATCTGGAGCCAGGTGAGAAAAAAAAACGGGCCTTCCGTGCCCCCCACCCAGGCCCTCCGGAGGCAGGAAACAACCTGTTTCCCTACTTCTGGTGGGCCCAGAAAAGCCCGAAAATGCACGTGCCAGAGCTGAGCTGGCGTGCCAGGCGACATGGCTCTTCGTGCCACAGGTGGCACGCGTGCCATAGGTTCGCCTTCATGGGTATAGGGTTTCCTGTTAGAGCAATGGGTTGGACTAGAAGGGACTCCAAGGTCCCTTCTGCTATTCTGTTAAAAACGAGTCTGATTACACCCCTCCCCCCATATCCCAGGAAACGATGGTTAACCATTAAAGTGATATCACTCTTGTTAAGGTTCCTTATGCCATAAATCGATTGGGAATGAAAAATGTAAATTTAGCCCCAGCAAGATCCAGGAGAGAGACACCTCCTGGGAATCCCGACTTCAGTCCTAAGCGGGACTGAAATTTTCATAAGGTTGGGAAGCCATGCATATGAGATCTCTTAGGCCCCTGACAGAAGGGCTTACATCTCATACAGCAACATACTTTTCAAGGACATTTTACCATTTCAATTATCTAAAAATACTACGGGAAAGCGAAGCCCTCATTCACAAATAGCCTTTTAGCGTCAGCAATATAATGTGCCCGAACGGAAGCTCTCAGCTGAACATCTGCTTACTCACCACTGATTCAGATTGTTACAGCAGTGCCATTCAGAAAAAGTGCAAACATTCTTCAGCGTTATCATCATTAAAGGAAAACCGCCGGTGTTTCAACCCTCACAAAATATTTGCCGCGTGCTTTCTTCTCCGTCCTTTATTACCTGAGTTTGCATAATCAGGTGCTATAAAATCTCAACACCTTTTACAATCACACGTCTGCTGAACCAAATACTTATTATTTAAAAAAAAGAAAGAAGAGGAAGTGGCAGTATTGCTGCTTTTAAAAAAAGTTATTACTATGAATCATACACTCTGGAAATCACTGGAATATTGTAAAATACAGAAATAGGCTTCATTCATTCATTCATTCATTCATTCATTCATTCATTCATTCAAAATAAATAAAGTAAAATGCGCTCATTCATGTGATTTAGATGACTATCCCTTTAACAAAAACAGTTCCAGGCAGCTTGCAGGGGGTTTGA
Organism: Pituophis catenifer annectens; assembly: GCF_029215685.1. Taxonomy (NCBI): domain Eukaryota; kingdom Metazoa; phylum Chordata; class Lepidosauria; order Squamata; family Colubridae; genus Pituophis; species Pituophis catenifer. The sequence continues at coordinate 13,824,903 of NW_027256883.1, read as the reverse complement.
AACAAGAAGAGAAAAATAATAACCAAACACACAAATTGCTTCAATACAGGTAGTCCTCGACTTACAACCAGAATTTGGGACCAGAATTTCTGTTGGTAAGCAAGACGGTTGATAAGTGAGGCACACCTGATTTGACATTTTTTGCCATTGTTGTAAAACAAATCGCTACGATTCTTAAGGCACCAGGGGCATCAGCGGAGCTGGGGAAGATTACATGTGTCCAAGACATCCAATTGGCTGTTGCAATTACAAAATTGAAGCCCTGCTCCTTTTGACATGTATGTGATATAGAATCAAGATCATGTGAAGTGTATAATGTGTATAAAGTTTATAATGCTTTGATAAGACCACACTTGGAATATTGCATTCAGTTTTGATTGCCACGGTATAAAAAAAGATGTTGAGACTCTAGAAAGAGTGCAGAGAAAAGCAATGAAAACAATTAGGAGACTGGAGGTTGAAACATATGAAGAATGAGTGCAGGAATTGGATATGTCTAGTTTAATTAAAAGAAGGACCAGGGGTGACATGATAGCAGTGTTCCAAGGGGCTGCCACAAAGAAGAAGGGGTCAACCTATTCTCCAAAGCACCAGAAGACAAAACAAGAAGCAATGGATGGAAACTAATCAAAGAGAGAAGCAACCTAGAACTAAGGAGAAATTGTTCCTATCAGTTGGAACAATTAATCAGTGGAACAACTTGCCTCCAGAAGTTGTGGGTGCTCCAACACTGGAGGTTTTCAAGAAGAGATTGGACAACCATTTGTCTGAAATGGTACGGGGTTACCTGCATGAGCAGGGAGGTTAGACTAGAAGACCTCCAAGGTCCCTTCTAATTGTGTTATTCTATAAAAAAATGAGCCGTGGTAGCGCAGCAGACTAAAGCGCTGTTATTAACATCAGCTGCCTGCAATTACTGCAAGTTCAAATCTCACCAGGCTCAAGGTTGACTCATCCTTCCATCCTTTCTAAGGTAGGTAAAATGAGGACCCAGATTATGGGGGCAATAAACTGACTTTGTATAAATATACAAAAGTATGAAGGCTATTGCTTAACGCATTGTAAGCCGCCCTGAGTCTCCGGAGAAGGGCGGCATATAAATCAAATTAAAAAAAAAACAAACCTTCCGATATATTTTTTAAAAGCTTCAGTAATGCAATTGGAGCCATCATCTCGACTTTTTTTTTATCCCACCTGCATGGATAATCCTGATCGATACAAGGATTAAGATATTTTGGGTTGATTTAAAAGCTCTTAATGACTTGCATTTACTTCTGGAAATGCCTTTCCTTGCTTCTATATTACTTCTTTGCTTCTATAATACCAATTGCTTCTATCCATAGGAAAGATCCTTTGGAAGATTCCTCCAGTGCCAGACATTTGCTTCCCTAGACCTTCTCAAGGTCTGGAATGATTGTCTGAGGGCGATCTGTTTAGCATCTACTCTCATTAAAGAAGTTGTTAAAAATGCATCTCTCCTGCCATTTTTTTCCTCCAAGAATCAACCTCGATATTGATTTTAATTATGGTGTCTTAGTTTTCATTGTGTATTTTTTCTTTTGCCATAAGGCCCTTTTACTGTTGAAGGAATAATCGTATAATTCAGTAACAAAAAGATAGATAAAATGTCTTGAAGCAGATGTTGGAGAAATAACTACCATGTTTCCCGGAAAATAAGACCCTGTCTTATGTTTTTTTGAATCTTGAAATAAGCGCTTGGCCTTATTGCCGTGCACTCAAAAGCTAGACTGGGCTTATTATCAGGGGATGTCTTATTTTGGGGGAAACAGGGTAGGACAGTGATGGCAAACCTTTTTGGCATCGAGTGCCGAAAAGGGAGCGAGCGTCTGGGCCACAACCCATATGAGGAGCTGCCCAGGGTGCATGCACCCCTGAAAATGAACTTCCGGTTTCAGCTACTGAACTTCCAGTTTCAGCCAGCTACTCTTCTGGGTTTCTGGCATACATGCGCACCCGATGATCAGCTGGCCGGCGTGCATGCTCACGCAGGAAAACGGAAGACCAGCTCTTCTAGTTTCCAGCATTGCCGCATGCAAAAAGGCCAGCTGATCGACACGCACGCATGCACACCAGAAACCTGGAAGAGGAATGGGCGATGCCATATGTGCCAGGCGACCTGGCTCCGTGTGCCACTTCGGGCACGCATGCCATAGGTTCACCATCACAGAACTAGGAGGACCACTGCAAAAATCAACATGATTTGGGAGATCAACACCGAGAGATGGCTCAAGTTAGGAAGCCCAGCTGTAAGTAGAATCCATATGAAGAAGTAACCTGGCTAGGGGTCTTGAATGACCACTGTACAGCTAGTCCTTGGCTGACAACCACAATCAAGCCCAATGTTTCTGTTGTTAAGTGAATTTTGCCCCATTTTATGACCTTTCTTGCTACAGTTGTTAAGTGAATCATTGCAGTTGGTAAGTTGGTAACGTAGTTGTTAAATGAATCTGGTTCCTGCATGGGATTTGCTTGTCAGAAGGTCACAAAAGGGGATTATATGACCCTGGGACACTGCAACTGTCATAACTATGAAAACGGTTGTCAAAAGCCCAAATTTCGATTGTATGACCATGGGAATGCTGTAATGGTTGTAAGTGTGAAAAAGGATCATAAGTCACTTTTTTCAGTGCCGTTGTGACTTCCGTCAGTAAACAAATGGTTATAAATGAAAGACTACATGTCGGCTAGACAGTGGCGGCTGGCGGTCCCCAGAGGTAGAGCCTTCTCGGTTGGGGCGCCCACCCTCTGGAATCAACTCCCCTTGGAGCTCCGATTAGCGCCTGACCTTCGCACCTTCCGCCGGGAATTAAAAACTTGGCTTTTCAAATCCCTTGACCTGGTCTGATGACAGGGTTTTAATGGGTTAATTTTAAATTTTTTAGATTTTAGTCTTTATTTTTATTGTGGCTTGTGTTTTATTGTTGTGAGCTGCCCTGAGTCCATTGTGAGATAGGGTGGCATATAAGCCGAATAAAATAAATAAATAAATAAATAAATAAATAAATAAATAAATAAATAAATAAATAATCAGAAAATCCTGAATATCTTTGTGTGTGTGCACGCACATCAGTGGTGGGTTGCCCCTGGTTCGGACCAGTTCTATAGAACCAGTAGTAAAACTGGAGGGAGGCTCTGTTCACCGAGTCCAACATCATCAGCATGCGCGCGGCCCCGTTGCAAACTGGTAGTAAAGGTAAGTAAAACCCACCCCTGACATACATATGCACACATAGCAATAGCAATATACCACTTTACAGTGCTTTACAGCCTCTCTAAGAGGTTTACAGAGTCAGCCTATTTCCCCCAACAATCTGGGTCCTCATTTTTACCGACCTCGGAAGGATGGAAGGCTGAGTCAACCTTGAGCCTGGTGACATTCGAACTGCCAAATTGCAGGCAGTTGGCAGTCAGCAGAAGTAGCCTGCAGTACTGCACTCTAACCACTGTGCCACCGTGGCTCATGTACATGTACATATATATGTGTCAGAATTTCATATGGAACTGCATCATGCAAAGAGCCTTCCCTTGGGGTGGTATATATGATACTACACAATTGTTTGCTGATCGAACAAGGAAAGTCCATCCCCGACAACAGCTTGTTTTCCCGACTCTGCATTCGGCCAAATTTATGAAGCCGCAATTACTGTCACGATTATATGACTTTGAATTTTTTTTTTAAAAAAAGCAATACCCATTATCTCTCCTTTATTTTTCTAAAACAGACCGTTGGCATTCATTTCCTCTCCTTCTGAGCCCTGATGGTCAAAGTCCGTCTTCTAGAAAAAAGATCTAGCAGTCAATTACCTGTAATTGCACATTTCCAGGTCATCTCAGTGTCTTGTGCCAGCCGAGTTCTCTGTACCCTGTTATTTCAGGACACGGCCCTGACATATCAGGATTCCAAATGTTGCCATTGGAGATGTATTTATTTATTTTTTAAAAAATAAATAAAACAGAGCCAAAGCAAAGTCACTTCAGGGAGGATGGAGCCTTACAATCTTATAGGCAGAAAACGTCAGGCGTAAAAGTTAAAATGAAAACAACAAAAAATTCAAATAGACTTTCGTCAACCTTGAATGAGAAACCTGTGCTACATTTCCTATCTATTCACCCTGGTGGTTGTGTAAGCAGGAGAGCATTACATCAGGAGCACTGAGGCTGGCCTCAGAAAGAGGGTATGGAGCAGGGGTGAAATGCTCCCGGTTTGGACCGGATCGCCCGATCCAGTAGCGATGGAGGCGGATGGTTCAGAGAACTGGTAGTAAAAATCCCTGCCCCTCCCCATGCCCAGCTGAGGCACACAATCATCAGAGGCTTTTTTTTTTACTTTTAAAAGCATTTCTTCTACAACCTCTTCAGATTATTTGCTGGATGTATTCAACAACTTCACGGGATGCCAATTGCAGGATTTATTCTGCAACTACTGCACCTCCAAATTCAGTTTTATCTGTGGCAGGCAAGATTCTGCAAAGATTAACCCCACGGCATGAAATCAAGTTTCTACCACAAGGAAAGCAGATATGGAGTAGGTATTCCTGCTTTCCTTTCCTATTACCTTCCTATGGAACATCCTTACCAGTGAATCTTATCAGAGAAAAATACCACAGGGAACTGAACAATATCAAAATGGCTGCCACAAAGAAGAGGGGGCCAACCAGGGGTGACATTCATTTACCTTCGCTACCGGTTTGCCAATGTGAACATGCCTGCACGGACGCTCACTTCGCTCGCACGCACCACCTCCACGCACGCGCAGGGCTTTCTGTGTATGCGCAGAGCATAAAAAACGGGACGTGATGACATCCGGCAGGTGGGTGGAACCTCCCACAGCCACCGCTACCAGTTTGCCTGAACCGAATAGAACCAGCTGAATACCAGCACTGGGGCCAAACTGTTCTCCAAGGTACCTGAAAGCAGGACAAGAAGCAATGGATGGAAACTAACCAAGGAGAGAAGCAAGCCAGAACATTGTCATTTCCTGACAATGAGAACAATTACTCAGTGGAATGGCTTGCCTTCAGAAGTCATGCGTGTTCCATCACTGGAGATTTTTAAGATTGGAGAGCTATTTGTCTGAAATGGTAGAGCAGGGGTCCCCAAACCTGGCAGCTTTAAGACTTGTGGATTTCAACCAATGGTGGGTTTCAAAAACATTTTTACTACCGGTTCTGTGGGTGTGGCTTGGTGGGCGTGGCAGGAGAAGGATACTGTAAAATCTCCATTCCCACCCTACTCCAGGGGAAGGATACTGCAAAATCCCCATTTCCTCCCAATCAGCTGGGACTTGGGAGGCAGAGAATAGATGGGGGCGGGGCCAGTCAGAATTTTTACTACCGGTTCTCCAAACTACTCAAAATTTCCGCTACCGGTTCTCCAGAACTGGTCAGAACCTGCTGAAAGCCACCTCTGACTTCAACTCCCAGAATTCTCCAGCCAGCTATGCTGGCTGGAGAATTCTGGGAGTCGAAGTCTGCAAGTCTTAAAGCTGCCAAGTTTGAAGAACTTCTGTGGTAGAGGGTCTCCTGCTTGAGTAGGGGATTGGAACTAGAAGACCTCCAAGGTCCGTTCCAACTCTATCATTCTGTGGTTGAACAGAACTCTGAGAGATGAAGTCCATAATCTTAAACCTGCCAAGGTTGAACACTCCTGCTTTAAAGACACTGTGAATTTGGGGGCCTATTGAGAATTCGAGACTAACATTAAAACAGTTGCTCTTGGCTTTCCCAAAAGCAGAACTGCATTTCGATGTTTTGGGGATTTTTTGTGCGCAAACCTTTCGAGTGCCCTGCTAGGTTTCCAAACCCCGGTACGTACAACTCAACTGCTCTCTCTGTGAAATGGTTGAATTCCAAAGACATTTTTTTCCCCCTCCTGCTGCCACTATTCCTGTTTTGCAACCACACATAATATACGTACAGGCCTGCAGGAAGAGACCAACCCTTCATAAAGGAAAGATTTAGGCCGCCTGTTCCAGGCGCAAAGTGTACAATCAAGTCTCAACAAGACCGCTTTATATCTCTTGTGCAATTTCCAATCTTGTTTAACTATGCAAAATGTCACTTCAGGGAAGTGATCGTCCCTTCCTGAATGCCAGCCAACTCCAACCCTTATTCTTAGGTTATCGGGGACACCTTGAGTGGTTTTATGTCTAGTTTTTACCGTTGACTTTTCCCAGGTATATTAAGTTTTCAAAGACATTTCCATCCCCCCTCCCTTCCAGGAAGCTCTCATTGTGCTTTTTAAAGGCACGTGAGTTACAAGTAGTGACAAAATAAGCGCAAATGTAAAAAATTCTTGGGAAAAATCATAGAACCCAAGCAAAAAGAAATCTGTAGTATCCAGATCGGACGGCATATATATAAATACCTTATGCCACCAGACTTGAAATTCTGGGCCTAGAAAACGTAGAACTACGCCGCCTTCGGTCTGACCTAAGAGTAGTACATAAAATTATCTGCTACAATGTCCTACTTGTCAATGACTACTTCAGCTTCAACCACAACAATACACGAGCACACAATAGATACAAACTTAAAGTGAACCGCTCCAAACTCGATTGCAGAAAATACGACTTCAGCAACAGAACTGTCAATGCCTGGAATGCACTACCTGACTCTGTGGTCTCATCCCCAAACCCCCAAAACTTTAACCTAAGACTGTCTACTGTTGACCTCACCCCATTCCTAAGAGGTCTGTAAGGGGCGTGCATAAGCGCAGCAGCGTGCCTACCATCCCTGTCCTAATGTTCCCTATATTTGTATTCATTTTATGTATTCAATTCATGCTTATACATATTATCTAATACATACTTGACAAATAAATAAAATAAAATAAAATAAAATAAAATAAAATAAAATAAAATAAAATAAAATAAAATAAAATAAAATAAAATAAAATAAAATAAAATAAAATAAAATAAAATAAAATAAAATGGCCTAAATCTTCTCCCCTTTTTAAATGTAAATTTTAATTTGTTTTAAATTATGAGGTATTTTAAATTTGTTCAGCCAAATTATTTAATTCGTTTTTATTCTATTTTAAATTTTTGTATTTATGTGTTTTATCCTGTGGCTGTTCACCGCCCTGAGTCCTTAGGGAGTAGGGCGGTATAGAAATTTAATAAAATAAAAATAAATAAATAAAATAAAATAATAAAATAAAATAAAAAATAAAATAAAATAAAATAATAAAATAAAATAATAAAATAAAATAAAATAAAATAAAATGGCCTAAATCTTCTCCCCTTTTTAAATGTAAATTTTAATTTGTTTTAAATTATGAGGTATTTTAAATTTGTTCAGCCAAATTATTTAATTCGTTTTTATTCTATTTTAAATTTTTGTATTTATGTGTTTTATCCTGTGGCTGTTCACCGCCCTGAGTCCTTAGGGAGTAGGGCAGTATAGAAATTTAATAAAATAAAAATAAATAAATAAATAAAATAAAATAATAAAATAAAATAAAATAAAATAAAATAAAATAAAATAAAATAATAAAATAAAATAAAATAAAATAAAATAAAATAAAATAAAATAAAATAAAATAAAATAAAATAAAATAAAATAAAATAAAATAAAATGCATTCTGAGGAATTCCTTCTTAAGGAAGCCAAAGTCTACAGGTTGTAAACCAGCTTACTGGTTATTCATTAATTGCACACTAGTCCTGTTTGCACAAGATGCTGAGCTGAGTGAGGAGTAGATTAACATTTAATGCAGGGGTCTTGTGAGGACTAAAGTGCCAGCCTCAGGGACGTAGCCTGAAGCCCTTTTCATCTATTGATATGAAACGCTAGTAAATCGAAACAGAGATAATACAAGTGTATCTCGATATGCCATATATCTGCTTCATATTTCAGGATCTTTCTCTCAGCCCCTTTTCTACTTAGCAGACCTCCAGAGGCCCTGGCTTTAGGCTGCTGCTTCTAAATGCCAGGTGGTCTTGTGGTTAAGGTACCAGACTGGAAACTCAGAGACTGTGAGTTCAAGTCCTGCCATAGCCATGAAAGACAGCTGGGTGACCCTTAGCCAGTCACTCTTTCTCTCTCTAAATCCCAACTCACCTCAGAGGATCTGGCCTTCTAAAGAGCAGTCAGGGTTGACCTTCTCTAGGACTGGCCGGTTTGATCGCCTTGCAGTTCAAGGGAGTCTTGTTCAGCACCATAGTTCAAAGGCCTATAGATATTATAGATGGATAGAAATTATATATAGAGAGAGATAATAAAGAGAGAGAGAGATAATAGATAGATAGATAGATAGATAGATAGATAGATAGATAGATAGATAGATAGATAGACAGACAGACAGACAGACAGACAGACAGACAGACAGACAGACAGCTATAGGGCCTAGAGTAAAGGGGCTGACCTAGAAGACCTCTGAGTTCCCTTCCTATGATTCTATGTTGCATGTTCTCTGTTGTTGTAAGGCCTTCCTCATTATGGTTGGGAGGACTGACCTGGTATGTATCACCAAGACCTGACAGGGCCCAAAAGAGCTAGTGGTGGCTCTTTGGGACAAATGCCTAGCTAGGTTTAAAGTATGGCATCTGGTAGAGCAGGGTTGGAAGTGTGGCAATTGTCATCCAGGAATCACTCATGGCTGTCAGGGCCATGGATCACCAGATGTGAGACCATTAAGTTGGGCTCTAGGATCAGTGGGGTTGTTGCAGTTCTACAAACTTTCTGCTACAAAGCAACCTCCCTGTCTCAGCTCCTTGACTCCAATCTCTGGGTTGGCAGTGGAGTTTCAAGATTAATGGTTTCAGGGAACTTCAGTCAGCCTTTTCTGGGAATGAAGTCTGCAGTCGCTCAGGAGTTCATGACCTGTCCCATGCCAGGTCATCCAGAGCCTGGCATGGGACAAGAAGAGAATAACTGAAGGTACCTTGGAGGTCTCCTAGTCCAGGGGTCTCCAACCTTGACAACTTCACAACTTGTGGACTTCAACTCCCAGTATTCCTCAGCCAGTGTGTGCTGGCTGAGGAATTCTGGGAGTTGAAGTCACAAGTCATAAAAATGCCAAGGTTGGAGACCAGTGGTGGAATTCAAATTTTTTTACAACCGGTTATGTGGGCATGGCTTGGTGGGCGTGGCATGGCTTGGTGGGTGTGGCTTGGTGTGCATGGCAGGGAAAGGATACTGTCAAATCTCCATTCCCACCCCACTCCAGGGAAAGAATACTGCAAAATCCCCATTCCCTCTCCATTCCAGGGGAAGGTTACTGCGAAATCCCCATTTCCTCCCGATCAGCTGGGACTCAGGAGGCAGAAAATAGATGGGGGCAGGGCCAGTCAGAGGTGGTATTTACCGGTTCTCTGAACTATTCGAAATTTCCACTACCGGTTCTCCAGAACTGGTCAGAACCTGCTGAATAACACCTCTGTTGGAGACCCCTGTCCTAGTCCAACCCTCTGCTCAAGCAGCAGACTCTATACCAGTGATGGCTAACCTTTTTGCCATCGCGTGCCAGGAGAGGGGGGGCGGGGGAGGGTCGCGCACGCACGTGCCCATGCACATGATGGCCTGGTAGGCCCGTTTTTCTTTCTTACCTGGTTCCAGATCCTCTCTGTGTATCTGGGAAGGGCAAAAACAGCCTTTCCCACTCCCTTGGAGGCCCTATGGAGGCTGAAAGGGCCCATTTCCCAACTCTCGGTGGGACAGGAAGTGACATTTTTTTGCTGTCCCCAGCCTCCAGAACCTCTCTAGGAGCCCCTCTAGGAGTCTCTAGGAGCCTCTCTAGGAATCTCTGGAAGCTGGGGACAGGAAAAAACGTCACTTCCTGTCCCACCGGGAGTCGGGAAATGGGCCCTTACAGCCTCCGTAGGGCCTCCAAGGGAGTGGGAAAGGCTGTTTTCGCCCTTCCCAGATACACAGAGAGGATCTGGAACCAGGTAAGAAAGAAAAACGGGCCTTCCCCCACCCACCCCCAGGCCCTCCAGAGGCAGGAAACAGCCTGTTTCCCTACTTCTGGTGGGCCCAGAAGGCCCAAAAATCAGCTGGCCGGCACACGCATGCGCTCCAGAGCTGAGCTGGCGTGCCCACTAATATGGCTTTGCGTGCCACCTAGATTCACCATCACGGCTCTATACCATTCCAGACAAGTGCCTGTCCAGTCTCATCTTAAAGCTTCCAGTGATGTAACACCAGCATCTTCTGTTACAAAATTTCTCCTTAATTCTAAATTGCATCTCTCCTTGATAAATTCCCACCCATTGTTTCTCATCTTGTCTTGTGGTGCTTTGTTAAATAGGTTGACCTTCTCTTCTTTGTGGCAGCCCCTCAAATATTGGAACACTGCTATCATATCTCCCCTAGTCCTTCTTTTTATTAGACCAAACATACCCAATTCCTGAAACCGTTCTTCATATATTTTAGCTTCCAGTCCCCTAATCATCTTTGTTGTTCTTCTCTGCACTCTTTCTAGAGTCTCAACATCTTTTTTATAATAAGGGATGCAGTATTCGAAGTGTGGTCTTACTAAGACTTTATAAAACGGTGCTACTACTTTGTGTGATCTTGATTCTATCCCTCTGTTAATACAGCCTAGGCTTTTTAGCTGCTGCCGCACATTCCTGGCTCATATTTAAATGAATGTCCATTAGAACAATGTTCACACAAGATCTGGTATCCCTGTTGGGATAGTGATATGTGATTTAAAATTGGAAGAGCTTTTGGGCTCCCCCTTGTCATGGTCAGATCAAGTTCTGATTACTATGGGATTCCCTGTCATTATCATCCCTCTGTAGGGAGACTGGACTGGGGTGAAATCCAGCAGGTTCTAACAGGTTCTGGAGAACCGGTAGCAGAAATTTTGAGTAGTTCGGAGAACCGGCAAATACCACCTCTGGCTGGCCCCAGGAGTGGGGAGGGAATGGGGATTTTGCAGTATCCTTCCCCTGTCACCCCACTAAGCCAAGCCACGCCCACCAAGCCACACCCACCAAGCCACACCCACAGAACTGGTAGTAAAAAAATTTGGATTTCACCACTGGACTGGACTCATTGGATTGGTATATCCTCAGCAACCGATGGACCCAGATGGGTTTCAGAGGAATATGGGGATTGTTTATTTATTTAGATTACTAAATAAATTGCTTTTGTTTATTTATCTAAATAAATATTTATTTATTTATATACATACAGTAAATAATTATTGTTTATTGCAAGTTGCAGTTGATCTTTTGCACATGAATCTATGCACATCTTTATCATTTTTGTTTTCATTTGCTGGAGATTAGGAGACATTTTACATATTCACACACAAACTATATTAAGGCACTAAAATTTGGCAAGCAAATAGGAAATCTAAATTAAGCTCAAATGCAACAGGGCAGCCAAGGTGGAGGAGTAAAGCAAAATAACATTGAGGAATCCAGATAAAAAATAAGAATTCCCAACTAAATTAGGATGCTTTGGAGAGAGAATACCAACAATATATTACCAGATAGAGCTCTATAAGTTACCCATACCACACGCACAGGAAGATATTTAAAGCTCCTGACCTTCAAGCAAGCACAGCCATTTTCAATTACCAGAACCAAGCTACTTGAGAGAGAAAAAAAGTAGCTTATTTCCAAGTAAACTATTTTGCCCAAAGCACCAGCCCGCACAACGTCTTCTTCCGTTTGGTTTTGCCCACAACAACAGCAGCATTCCTGCAAGTTAGATACTTAGACTTTGATCTCCAGGACTCCAAAGGATTATCTTACTTGTGGGACATGATTTTCAGATGACTTTTTTTTGCTGGTTTGGTAAAATCGGACAGGCTCAGCATGCTCCAAATCTCAACAGTCACACAAGGTCATCTTAATAGGACTTCAAAGATGTCACCTTTAATTTCTGTCTCATTTTATTCTCCTTTGACAAAACACATCTTCCTGTTGGGACTACCCAAACAGGTGTGCTACTTTTCAAGTTCCCTGGAATCCTTAATCAGGGAAGAGAGTATCAAAGAAGGAGAAAAGGGAAAGAGAAACTAAGCATTAGATCAGATGTTTCCGCCATGACTTTGACAGCTCAAACATGACCTAGGCTTCCTGAGTCATTAAAACAATTGAGTAGTCCCAAAAACCTCTTTTATTGCAACAGCTGTGAATTACATTCATTCACAGCTGAGTCCCAATTAGTTGCAAAAAGTCCTTTGGGAGAAGTCCTTCGGGATAATCACCAACCTTTATCTCCCTTGACACTCTGCCAAAGACCTACTTGGCAAAGCCACACGGAGTCCAAAATTAAACAGAGATGCCGACTGGGAACAGAATTAACAATGTTGCTTTCCTGCAAAGGGCCCACATGCCTTTGCTCCTCTTTTAAGCCTTATGGAAGGGACCAATCATCTCCAGGCCTTACTCCCGAGTCGTCCCTTTTGTTTTAACTGTTCTTGCCTTCTGGCAGCTCTGCGTATGCGCGCACTAGGAACAGGCTCCTCCTGTTCTTTTGCCTCTCTGATATCTGACTCTGGAGGCTCCGGAGTCTGCACATCACTCCCAGGTGGCCCTGGCCCCATCTCTGCCTCTGACGCAGAGCTCTCGTCCGAGCCTTCCCCAGACTCCAGGACTGGCCCATGTTCCTCCCCAGCCTCCTCACTGTTCGACTCCACTGCCAGCTCCGCAGGCTGCTGGTGGACCACAACACCTCTAGAGCAGGGGTTTCCAAATGTGGCAGCTTTAAGATTTCTGGACTTCAATTCCCAGAATTCCCCACTTCAGCATGGCTGGTTGAGGAATTCTGGGAATTGAAATCCACAAATCTTAAAGTTGCCAAGTTTGGAGACTCTGGCTCTAGAAAGGAATTTGTAGACTGAGTACATTTTGGGTTATATCCAGGTGTGGGATTCTATCAGTTCGGACCAGTTCAGACGAACCGGTAGCTCCGACAATCAGCTGGGAGTGAGCCGGTTTGTGCCAACGATCAAGTCGGCTCGCCCACCTGCCCCTGTGCTTTACTTACCTTTATCTTCTCAGCTGGTTGGCATGGAATAGCAGATTGCTGCGGCTCAGCTGTGTTACACCCAAGTGGTAACACAGAAGGTTAGTATTTGTAAAATAGCGCGTGTTAGGCGTATGTGTGTGCAAAGCGTGTGTGAGCGCACAAATCTTGTGATCACTGAACCGGTTGTTTAACTGGCAGCATCCCACCACTGGATATATTTCATTGGTATCAAGTTGTACCTAGGATCCAGGAGCTCCAAAAATGATTCGTCAGCCCCTTGTAGCAGTTTCTGAAACATAAAAGCCATTAGTTCTCATTTATCTTTTAGCCAGGTGAAGTTCCCCTGTCTCCTGGAGAGACAGAAAGCTTATTAAATGTAATAAGAAGCTAGGGAATCTGAAAAAGGAATTATATACAGTATGCGCTGAGCTCTGATGTTCCCCTCTTAGGTTGTGTCAATGACCAATTTTCTATCAAATATTTAGACTGCCGGTAGTTGGCATGTTATTTCTAACCTCTTACAATTCCAAATATGGACAATAACTATCTTATTATTTATGTGTTTATTTCTTTGTCTCAAAACATATACTACAGAAAGATACTGTACAAAAACAAACTATAAACATTTAAAAAACTAAAACAGCATAATTAATTAACAATAATAAGCAAAACAGAAATAACATACAGTATGAACAATCTAGGCCAGGGGTGTCAAACTCGCGTCATCACGTCGTCATCACGTGACGTATCGTGACTTTTTTCTCTGCTAAACTAGGGGTGGGCGTGGCCAGTGCATGACACATCCGGCCCGCGGGCTGCATGTTTGACACCCCTGAACTAGGTATATTCAAATATTAAACTGTGTGAAGATACCAAATTTTTTAAAAATGCTATTATTATAACACAGCATGAAATCTGTGCCAAAGGGGAACATATTGCATCATTTTTTTTAATTAGTTGGAAAGTCTGCCTTTTCAAAAATGGATAAATAAATTGGACATTTCTTGAATCCTGTCCCTAATATCTGGAATAATAATTCTTTTCCAATTTCCCAAAATAATTCAGTTAGCAATTCTCCATGCTTAGCATAATCAAAGTTCCTCAAAAGCAGTAGAATTCCAGATTTTTAGAACATAATTCAACCTCTTCAACAGAAGGAAAATTTCTCCATTAATTCCCTCTCTGTCTCTCTTTCTCTCTCTTGAAAATAGTGTTCCAAAAAGATGCCAGTAACTCATTATTTTTCAGTCTAGGCAACTTTCTGAGGTGTGGACTTCAACTCCCAGAATTCCTCAGCTGGCTGGGAAATGCTGGGAATTGAAGTCCATACCTCTGAAAGTTGTCAAAGTTGAGAAATGCTTCAGTAACTCATAGGACCAGATCATATGAGATCAACTTCTCAATCTAACAACAGCATCACAAGAGACCCATCACAACAGGTCTGTTCATAACATCCGAAGATATTTAGATATGGTGTAAATATTGCAATAATAATAATACCAATAGCTGACTTACTGTATATACCACTCCATAGTGCTTTACAGCACTCTGAGTAGTTTACAAATACCAGCACATTGCCCCCAACAATTTGGCTCTTCAGTTTACCAACCTTGGAAGGTTAGAAGCCTAAGTCAACCTTGAGCTGATTAGGATCAAACTCCAGGCTGTGGGCAGAGTTTGTCTGCAATATTGGTTCTAACTACTGCACTACCACAGCTCTTTTTTTCTTTTAATTATTTTTTTAATAGTGTAAAACATAAAAATTCAATATCTACCTAAACAATATACTGTCTTGAGTACAATTGGTTTTGAGACATAATAATGGTAATAATAACAATAGTATGATTGACATCAATAATAATCACATAATAAGAATATTTATGTATACATTTTAATAAATCTTCAATGTAATTAATCCTTCTCTTATACTTTTTGGTTTCTAACTTCTGTTTCTGCTAATTAGCCATTGATCAAACAAATCCCATGTTAAAAAATATCCAGTTTCTTCCTTCTCCTTAATTTTGAGTGTTAATCTATCCATTTCTGCACATTCTAATATTTTTTTTATTACAATTTCATCTGGTAGGGATCTCTTCATTTTTCCATTGTTGTGCAAACTCAATTTTGGCTGCTGTTCAGATGTAAGATTAAATATGTATTCCCTTTATTATATTCCCTAGCTCTTGTTAAGGTTATAGTAAAGCTATATGTGCTAGTGGTTCCTGACTCTAGGGGGCGGTGCTCATCTCCGTTTCAAAGCCAAAGAGCCAGCACTGTCCGAAGACGTCTCCGTGGTCATGTGACTGGTATGACTGAATGCCAAAGGCACACGGAACAGTGTTACCTTCCCACCAAAGGTGGTCCCTATTTTTCTACTTGAATTTTTTACATGCTTTCGAACTGTTAGGTTGGCAGAAGCTGGGACAAGTAACGGGAGCTCACCCTGTTATGCGGAACTAGGGATTCGAACCGCTGAACTGCCAACCTTTCAATCGACAAGTTCACCGGAAGCCAGTGCAGCTCGCGCAGGAGAGGTGTTACATGGGAGCGCCATGTTGCCCCCACAATCACCCTCACGGCCACATTCTGGACGAGTTGGAGCCTCCGGGTGCTCCTCAAGGGGAGTTGTCCCATGTAGAAAGCATTGCAGTAGTCCAGGCGGGAAGTGACACGGGCATGAGTGACTGTGCATAAGGAGTCCCGATCCAGAAAGGGGCGCAACTGGTGTATCAGGCGAACCTGATAAAAAGCCCCCCTGGCCACGGCCATCATATGCTCTTCTAAAGACAGCCGTGCATCCAGGAGGATGCCCAAGTTACGAGCCCTCTCCATGGGGGCCAATGACTCGCCCCCCATTAGCCAGCAATGGCACCAGCTGGCTATATCAGAACGCCAGCAACCACAGCCACTCGGTCTTGGAGGGGTTGAGTCAGAGCCTGTTCCTCCCCATCCATACCCGCACGGCCTCCAGGCACCGGGACATTACTTCAAGGGCATCATTGGGGTGGTCTGGGGTGGAGATGTTCAGCTGAGTGTCATCAGTGTACAGATGGCACTGCACCCCAAAACCACGGATGATCTCACCCAGCGGCTTCACATAAATGTTGAACAGGAGAGGCGAGAGGACCGACCCTTGCGGCACTCCACAAACAAGGTGCCTTGAGTCGAACTTGTGGCTCAGAGGTTAATACAACTGCCTAACATGCAGGAAGCCCAAGTTCGAATCCAAGTAAGGGTATGGCTAGCTGATGAGAGCTAAATAGCTTGAAATAGATCTATACTAGTCTTCCTTTATTTCTTTATCAGCGAAATATAAATTTGGTATAAAATGGTTTGTGGTGAATACGACTGCTTGAGGGCTCCTGGATTGGAGCTGAAAGCTAAAAAAAGAGCTAAGAAAAGAGATTCAGACTCCACCTGCAGCCCACGAATACACATTGGTCACCTCTATTCTAGATGGTCAGGGAGACCATTGTAATCCAGTCATGTTCTGCACAATTGTTTCTCACAAGGGAACACTCAACACATTAGATGAGTCTTTTTCAACTTGGGTAATTTTAAGATGAGTGGACTTCAACTCTCAGCATGCTGACTACGGAATTCTGGGAGTTGAAGTCCACCCATCTTATCATTGCCAAGTCCAAACACTGCCTTAGACTAAGTTAAAATAAGAAAATTTGGAAGCCTGACAGTTGTCCTAACAGGTAGCATGAACCTGCTTTGGAAGTAACCCTCTTGGTTCCAGAGGCCAAGATTAGCACTAATCCCACTAATCTCGGGGCATTGAGGTGAAAGCGGGGAGGCCTCCTTTCATCTCCCACTTTTGAACCCGGGGTTGTTAAGAATCTGAATTTGAAACTTCCTGCAGCCAAAGTAAGGAAGTTAATGGCAGCTTGCCTTGACAACTGTTTTTTCCTATTGGTGAATCACTAAGCCCTTTTCAACAAGCTTTTTGATGAACTAGAGGAAAAAGTGGTCCCTGTAATTGCTCCCAGGGCACGCCTGCCCTGTGGATTAAGGGTGAAGACAGATCAACCTCTCCCTGGGATCAGGTGTAGGATTAATGATACAGAAGGAGCTTTGTTTCTATCAGTCATGGTGGTGGAGGAGGCAGATTCGTTGCTGGAACTTCCAACTGTAGAATATCCCTCTCCAGGAAGTTATGGATGGGCATCCTTCTGTGGTCTTTTAGACTTCAAATCTCTTCATTGTTTACACCCTGTTTATGTAGGGATGGTTTTATGACCTAGGATGGCTGCAATAACATTTATCTGTTGGTGTTACTTTAAGGTTAATCTTCTCGGGATATAGCATTGTTTTAATAGCTTTCCATTTTGCTTGTGGGTGTGTATGTACATTGAAATCTTCTTGACTGCTTGTTTCTGAATGATTCTAAATCGGGATGGGAAACCGGATGTACTAGATGCCGACTTCCAGAATTCCTGATCATTCCCTGTGGAGTTTATGGCGTGTATATTTCAAGATATGTGGAGGGCGATGGACCACACTTGGAATATTGCATCCAGTTGATATTGCATCCGGTTGATAGTACTATCCAAGGGACTGCCAGAGAGAAGGGAGGTTCAAGCTATTCTCCAAAGCATCAGAAGGCAGAACAAGAAGCAATGATGGAAACTAATCAAGGAGAGAACCAACCTGGAAATATAGAGAAATTTCCTGAAACATTTAATCAACGGACCGGCTTGCCTCCATAAGTTGTGGGTGCTCCATCACCATATTTTAAGAAGAGATTGGACAACTACTTTTCTGAAATGGTATAGTGCCTCCTGCTTGATCAGGGGGTTGGACTAGAAGTCCTCCAATGTCCCTTCCAACTCTATTATTGTGTATATTTCCCAAATATTTTTACAGATAAGCCCATCTGTGGTTAAGTCAAATGCTATTAGGCAGGGGTGGGTTCTAAATTTTTTTACTACTGGTTCTGTGGGCATGGCTTATTTTGTGGGTGTGGCTTGATGGTCATGTGACAGTGGGTGTGGCTTGATGGCCATGTGACTGGGCAGGTGTGGCCAACTCAATGTCACTCACGTCAAGGGGTGCCTCGCCTGGCCCCTCCCCTCCCAGCCATTCCTTATCACACCCAGCCTCAACATACCTATAGTTCTGTAGAAATGTTGTTCACCTTTATTATCTACATACTATAGATGCACTTTCATGGACCACTGAAAGGAGGAAATGGCTCACATGCTTTGCCCAAGAGTGTGATAGGCAACAGGCTTTTAAGGGGCTGACAGAAAGAAGTGGGGGGGCAATGTATTTTCCAAAGCACCAGAAGGCAAAACAAGAAGCAATGGATGGAAACTGAACAAAGAGAGAAGCAACCTAAAACTAAGGAGAAACTTCCTGACTGTGTGAACCAGGGGTGGGTTCTAAATTTTTTTACAACTGGTTCTGTGGGCATGGCTTATTTTGTGGGCGTGGCTTGATGGTCATGTGACAATTCTTTAGGATTTAGCAGAGGTACTGGTCTACCAGGCTTTTAATTGCTTATAAAGCTGTACCGGTCTACCCATTTGTTCTTGGAGCGTCCTGGTCAACCCATTTGTTTTTCGAGCGCACTGGTCTACCACCACACTGCCTTTTAACACTGATCAGCTGTAGGGCGGCCCTTTGAAGCCCCGCGGCAAGAGTTTAAACAGTTTTTTTCCTTCCAGCTGATCAGCTGGGACTCGGGAGGCAGTGAAAAATTTAGGGCGGGGCCAAATAAAAGGTAAGAATAACGCAGGGGGGCGGGCCCATCTCCCGAACAAAGAGAACCAGTTTGGTGATGTCATATCATCACCGCTACCGGCTTGGCCGAACCGGGCTGAACCGGGAGGAACCCACCACTGGTGTGAACCAATATAGGTGCAGAAATATTTCAGTCATAATTTCACATATAAAATAGCCATTCGTGTAATACAGCCTGCATATTGATCAAAACAGTCATTAGTATTATGGCTGATGTTTGACAGCAAGCCTAAAAGTCAAAGATTACAAGAGTGCTTCTTTCTCTGAATGTATGCAAAACATCACATACCAGGAATAGCATATTAAGATGGATTTATTAGGTCAGTCCTTCACCTCTTGATTTCCTCCAGTTGTGCTGAATGACACCACCCATCATAAGAATAATAGGCTACTTTTAAGAAAAACTGCCTTGTAATTCTTATCTACACCAGTAATTCAACATATAGCAATAGCAATAGCACTTAAACTTATATATCACTTCACAGTGCTTTTACAGCCCTCTCTAAGCGATTTACAGAGTCAGCATATTGCCCCCAACAAACTGGGTCCTCATTTTTACCGATCTCGGAAGGATGGACAGCTGAGTCAACCTTGAGCCGGTGAGAACTGAACTGCCAATAATATAGTGGGAACACTACAGTTTTTGTTAATTCAAATCCTATTTAAACAAAATGAATGTGTAGTAGGAGATTTCCATGGGTTCTCATATTAAATCATTGGCATCTAACAATGGTGCTGCCTTTTTCAGGTAAGGGAGGAAATACCGTATTTTTCGGAGTATAAGACGCATCGGAGAATAAGACGCACCTTAGTTTTTGGGGAGGAAAATAAGAAAAAAGCTGATTGGCAGGTGGATCGGTCTCCTGGAATACCCCCAATCAGCTGTTCCCAGAGGTGAATTTTAGCAACAGGTTCCTTGGTTGTGAGCTCTGTGCCTTGCTTTTATTTTTTTGCTTTTTTTCTGCCTCTGAAACTTCTGAAACTCTGTTTCAGAAAAAACTTTTTTTCCTGCCTCTGAAAGCCTCCGAAACAGAGCTTCAGAAAAAAAGCCTCTGAAGCTCTGTTTGGGGGCTTTATTTCTGAAGCTCTGTTTGGGGGCTTCTTTTCTGAAGCTTCATTTCTGATGCTTTTTTCAACCTCTGAAACCTCCATTTGAGAAGCCAGGCGGGGCTACAATCAGAGTATAAGACGCACCCAGATTTTCACCCTCTTTTTGGGGGGGAAAAGGTGTGTCTTATACTCTGAAAAATACGGTAACTATAATGTAAAGACAACTTAATCTATAAAGCAGAAGCTGGTAGAAGAATGCAGAAGGTTATGCAGGTAATCCTCAACTTACAGCAGTTCATTTAGTGACTGCTTAAAGTTACAACAACACTAAAAAATGTGACTTACGATCATTTTTCACAGTTACGATTGTTGCAGCATTCCCATGATTGTGTGATGAAAATTCAGATGTTCGGCAACTGAATTTTTTATGACCGTTGCTGTGTCCCAAAGTCACGTCATCACCTTTTGCGACCTTCTGACAAGCAAAGCTAATGGAGAAGCCAGGTTCATTTAACAAGCGTGTCACTGCAGTGATTCACTTAACAACCGTGGCAAGAAAGGTCGTAAAACGAGGCAAAACTCACTTAACAAATGTCTCACTGAACAACAGAAATGTTGGGCTCATTTGTGATCGTAAGTTATGTGAGGTTATGTGAGTTACCAGATGTTAACAATCTATAGAAAATAAAGTATGAAGTTCGGAATCTGATGATTTAAAAAAATAAATAAATGGGTGTCCTCACTTAGTATGGAGGAAAGTGTTACAAAAGTAGTTTTTTTCTCACTAAATAAATCAGCTTTTGCTTGTATCTTTTGTAACTGTTGAGACTGATGAAGTCACTCGAGGTTATATCAGGTAACATTTGTGATGCTGGCACTTTTTTGTCACACTGGAGATCTGTCAGGATAACATATGATCATATGAGGTATGAAAGGTGTGCTTTATAATAGAGAGAGTGAATACAAAGCTCTTAAAATCCTGAGAGGCAGCACCATCTCGACTGCTTATTAACACAATTTAATTGTGTATAAGAATGAGATTCTGACACCTATTTAAGCAAGGAATGATATTAGAGCATTAAGCAGGAGAATCCCACAGGGGTGATTTTTGGATGTGATACAATCATTTTAATGAAAGACATCAAAACCTAGCCAAGGGAGGTACATTTTGTTAACATCACAAACAGTTATAAACTTCTGAAGCAGCTATCTCTACCTTGGATAGAAGGCCAGGCACTTGGTTAAAAAAAGAAATATTTGATGTGACTCAAAATTATCTAATACAGCTGGAAAATTTAAAGCCAAATCTCTTCCCTTCAAAAGCGCCTCTTCCTTGTAGCTGCCAAATTAGGAATATTTGCTCAAAACGGTTCTTAACCGTTATCTCTGCGCTCAGCAAACATCATATTTATTTTTCTCCCTTTTTTCCCCCAATTATTTTTGTCACAGTTCACTGATTTCCCTTTTTTTCAAAAAAAAATAAATACATTTAAAAATGTGTCTTGTTGATTTCTTTACTCTGGAAAAAGCTGGAGAAAATAATGCCTGATTTCTGAATTTCACAAAACTGAATAGCTGAGGTGAAAATAATATGAGGTACTTTATATGGTTGTGCACACTAGGAAATGATCTCAAATCACTAATTTGAAAGAAATGTTTTGGATTTCTTTCAAGCACGATACTTCTCTGCTATCTACTGATAGTTCTTGTCCAGACTTTAATGAAGGTGGAGGAAAAATGTTGACTTAAGGAGTTTGTTCTTTAATGTAACTCTTAAAGCAACAGCATACTTTTTTTCCACACACACACACACACATATATGAGTGTGTGTGTGTGTGTGTGTGTGTGTGTGTGTGTGTGTGTGTGTATATCAGTGGTGAAATCTATTTTTTTTTATTACCGGTTCTGTGGGCATGGCTTGGTGGGCGTGGTGTGGTGTGGCTTGGTGGGCTTGGCTTGGTGGGCATGGCAGGGGAAGGATACTGCAAAATCCCCATTCCCACCCCACTCTGGGGCCAGCCAGAGGTGGTATTTGGTTGTGCTCAGGTTAGTCTGAGTAGCAGGGGGATTTGAGCTGGTGAGCTGTGTTGCTGTTGTTTGGCTTCGTGTTCGTGGCCATGCTACCTCTTCATGGTGGGTGTCAGTCTGTTTCATGTATGAATTGGAGGGGTTTAAAGTGGCTAATGATGCAGCTGCGGTCTGGCTTCTGGTCCGGGGTCGTGCCTCATCATCAGTGTGGGTTTGAGTCTGCTTTCTGCATGGATGTGTGCTGGTTACATCCTGTGTGGCTCTCGTGAGTATGGGTCTGGTGTCATTCTTTGTGTTAAGGACTCGTTTCTCAATAAGGGCAGGTTTCCAAAAGGCTGGTAGGCGGGAGGTAACATCTCGTTTATTCATGCTGTGTGGACGTTTTTCTATCTCAATGGCTTCTCTGATTATTCTGTTGTTAAAGTGTTCAGTTTTGGTGATAGTTCTGGTCTTTTTAAAGTCAATATCATGTCCTGTGGCTTTGAGGTGTTGGACCTCAAAGTCTGGCTTCGACCAGAAGCCAGACCACAGCTGCATCATTAGCCACTTTAAACCCCTCCAATCCATACATGAAGCAAACTGACACCCACCATGAAGAGGTGGCACAGCCACGAACACGAAGCCAAACAACAGCAACACAGCTCACCAGCTCCAATCCCCCTGCTACTCAAACTAATCCGAGCACAACCAAGCCCCCACCTAAACAGAACACACACCCAGCCAATCAGAGCACAGCCAACCCCCCATCCAATCAGAGCACAGCCAAACCCGCAACCAATCAGTTCACACCCCCACTGGCAGTTAAAAGGAAGAAACAGTTGTGATCACACACATTGCTCCTAGAAGCACGAAGCCGAAAACACCAGCCTGAAGGTGACGAATGAGACTTCATCAAAACGTTGCCAAGACACCTCCAATTTTAAGCGGGAGAAAACCCGAATAACCAAAGACCTACATAGATATATAGATATATACACATGAGTATAAATATAGATATAGATATATAGATATATAGATATACTCACCCCTGAGATAGATAGATAGATAGATAGATAGATAGATAGATAGATAGATAGATAGATAGATAGATAGATAGATAGATAGATAGATAGATAGACAGACAGACAGAAAGACAGACAGACAGACAGACAGACAGATACAGTAGATAGATAGATAGATAGATAGATAGATAGATAGATAGATAGATAGATAGATAGATAGATAGATAGATAAACACATAGAGTACCATGGATCCTATAGTACCATATTTTTATGAGGTCCAAAACAATTTTCTCCAAATCACTTTGACACAATTGTCTAGTATCTCACAAAACCTGATTGGGGGTTCTGTGGTTGTGTTTAATATTTCAGTGCTTGACAGCTGATGTGATTCTCTGTTTGCTTCTTGCTTGGACAACTGAGACAAGCTAACTCACCCAAGTAATTCAGTTTTAGATGTCACATTTCATTTCCAAGGAAGGAGGATTTAAATTTGAAATTTTATATTTAAAATTGGCAAGGTCAGGTTGAACTGTTTCTGTCAATTCTGGTTTCAAATACTCTGTGAAAGCATAGTTGAAGATGGAACTTTGGAAATTAGTAGCTCTTATCTCTTATGACTTTTGATGAGCTTTAATTTTTGTTGGAGCAACCTCTTTGTTTCCCTGGAGCTCTCCTAGGTCCTGCAAGGTATGCTAATTAGCAGTAATCTACTGTATGTTGTTTACATCTTCCTGTTATCTGATTTCTACTTCTTCATTTCTGCCACCCCTGGAATGCTTGCTTCAAAGGCTCTTTCTGTACTTATAAAGGTTGGACTGTATTTCACTGCAGATGACAAAGCCATCAATTTAGAATAGAATTCTTTATAGAACATAGAATTCTTTATTGGCCAAGTGTGATTGCACACACAAGGAATTTGTCTTTGGTGCATAAGCTCTCAGTGTACATAAAAGCAACAAAGAATAAATCATGATCATACTCATAAAAATACATTCATCATAAATCATAAGATACAACACTTTTGTCATAGTCATAGGATACTAAATAAGCAATCAACATAAATCCTATTAGGAAACTAAATAAAACAATATAAATCATAAAGATACAAGCAACAAAGTTATAGTCATAAGTAGAAAAGGAGATAGGTAATAAGAAAGATGAGGAAAAGAATAATAGTAATACAGCCTTACTAAATAGTTTGTCAGTGTTGTGGGAATTAGTTGTTTAGCAGAGTGATGGCATTTGGGAAAAAAATTGTCTGTGTGTCTAGTTGTTCCGGTGTGCAATGCTCTATAGCGTTATTTTGAGGGTAGAAGTTGAAAGAATTTTTATAATTGCGGTAATACAATAAACATGACATGCAAACATAATTAAAAAGAAAATAAGGAAAGAATAGAATAGAATAGAATAGAATAGAATAGAATAGAATAGAATAGAATAGAATAGAATAGAATAGAATAGAATAGAATAGAATAGAATAGAATAGAATAGAATTTTTTATTGGCCAAGTGTGATTGAACATACAAGGAATTTGTCTTGGTGCATACACTCTCAGTGTACATAAAACTGAAGAAAAGCTCCATATCTTTTAAAATGGCTGCCCTATCAATATTAACCATGAACCTGAAAGACATGTGTGTTTATTCAATATTTATTTGTGTTTTTACATTTCCCTGAAATGCTTAATTATCTCTTTAAGTTGCTACACAAAACAGTGTCCTTACATACCTGGAATACAAGTATGATATTCTTCGTCATGCTTACACCCAAATGTATCAGACTGGAGACAATATTCTGAGGAAAAACTATGCCAAACAATTCATTAACCCAGGTTCCAGTATCATCATGTCATTGCCAAATTAGCTGGCTCATGGCTATGCATGTTGAAGCAAGACAGTTACTGTTTAGATATCTGAAATTTGGTATTAACACTGAATTATCCTTCCAAGAGTTAGGTATAATAAGGTTTCTGTGGGGCTTTCATAGATACCAGTATCAGGGTTGGGTAAATCATTATTGTGAGTAATCATCTGAATACATGTAGAATTGTGCCAAAATAATTATGGATCCCTAAAGAAGTACATGGATCTGAAATATGGATAGCAATCAACCTTATTGTCTTTTGGGAAGCTATGAGGATCTAACTCTTCCTCCAGGCACAAGGATGTTGAAAAGCTCAGTCACGGGTGTGGTTTTCTTTGATATGTTGATAATGTAATTTTTAAAGGCCTTGACTCAGTTTCTTTTGAAATGAATTTGTCTAGTATTGGCATTTTTTAAAAATTCTATTTGTAGCCTAGAATTCCATTCCAGAAAACCAGCCAGCTACGCTGGTTGGAGAATTCTGAGAGTTGAAGTCCAGAAGTCTTAAAAAAAGCTGCCAAGTTTGGGGACCCCTGCTCTATAGCATACAAGGAGCAAAACTCCTACTTATATTTTTATGGGAAAGCTCTCCAGATATTTGAAGATAACTAGTCCTAAACTAACCAGAGAGCTCTCTGGTCAAGTGGGAACTTCAACCTGTATCTTTCTGTTCCAGTCTAACACTCATTTCATCAAAATTAGATCACATTTTTGTTGGTAGTATTAAGGAATCCCTTGATAACCTTTTAGAAGCTTGAAATGGCTCAGATCTCTGGGTGAAGAAGGATGCCTGGAGCAACAACATCGCTTAATAAAATGGAAAGAGGCAAAAATACAGCAAGTAACTCAAAAGTACCACAATGTAATTTTTTTTAAGTTCTCAAGTACAATTTCCTGTTATATCATAGGCCTAGAATAAACATCTCTCTTGGAAATGGTCGATCATGACCATTCTGAGCCTCAAGATTTGCTCCCTGGGAATCTGCCAAGAACATCTTACCATACATGAGTGCAGTAACTTATGCAATGGGAGTGTTCAAAGTGTCCAGGCAAGAAAAATTTGAATCCCAGCCAAAGGAAGCTTCTGATTTTTTAAATGACTGGGATTTGCAAAGTACTTTCCCTTTGGCTCTATAATACTTCTTAACCCAAAGAAGTTCAGACTTGTCAGATCTCAACCCACAAAAGAAGTCAGGTGAGGGTGAGAACTGTTTTCCATTTGAGGTGGACCTCAGCTGTGGGATTATGGAGCTTTTGTGGCGAGGTAGCTGCACTAGATACATTCCATAGCCAAACTATGAGATTGGCTTCTCATTTCCTTTTTACACCATGTGTGAAGTGATTCACAACTTACCACGTCAGAGTTGACTCCAACGTTTGAGAAGTCCCTAGGCAGAACGGAATGATATATTTCCAGGACCGCAAATTGTTTTCATTTACAGAACAAGAAGTAGGGGGGTGAGGTCCTTTTTCAGTTCTGAATCATCAAAATGGGCTCCTAAGATCTTCCACCTTAGTATTCAGAATTCAGAATAGATCTGGAAGGGATCTTGGAGGTCTTCTAGTCCAACCTCCTGCTCAAACAGGAGACCCTATACCATTTCAGACAGGTGGCAGTCCAGTTTCTTCTTCTCCTTCTCCTTCTCCTTCTTCTTCTTCTTCTTCTTCTTCTTCTTCTTCTTCTTCTTCTTCTTCTTCTTCTTCTTCTTCTTCTTCTTCTTCTTCTTCTTCTTCTTCTTCAAGTTTTTTAATACTAATTCAAGTTAAAAAACAATGGACATGGTTTAACGTCTCTGGTTTTCATCATTACCATCAAATTTAAGCTAATACATAACATACTTCTTTATCTTTCTACAAATTTACATTACTTCTTGCGTGTCAAGTATATAAATTAATTCCTCCTAAACAGCTACATCGATATTCAATATAATCATATCTTACATAAAGATTTAACATACATTGACATGTCCATTTCTAGACATTCATTACACCTTCATCTTAGCATTCCTACTCCTGTCCAACCATTCATAAAATTTAGTCCAGATTTCGTAGTACGCTGATTCAGTTTTATCCTTGAGTTCCATTTCTGCACAATTGAGGATTTCGATCAACACTTCTTCTTCCGAGGGGATTTCTTTACTCCTCCTTTTTTGGGCAAAGGCTATTCTTGCTGCTGTTAATATATGTAATAATAGGTAGGTTTCTTCTTAAAAACCTCCAGTGTTGGAGCACCCACAACTTCTGAAGGCAAGCTGTTGCACTGGTTAATTGTTCTCACTGTTGGGAAGTTTCTCCTTAATTCCAGGTTGCTTCTCTACTTGATTAGTTTCCACCCATTGCTTCTTGTCCTGCCTTCAGGTGCTTTGGAGAATAGGTGGATCTTCTTTTCTCTGTGGCAGCCCCACAAATACTGGAATACTGCTATCAAGTCACACCTAGTCCTTCTTTTCTCTAGTCCAACCATACCCAAATCCTGCAAAAGTTCTTTATATGTTTTAGTCTCCAGGCCTTTAATCATCTTCATTGCTCTTCTCTATACTTATTCCAACACTTTCCAACACATATGTAACACTTCTCCAATTTTTTTCTAACATTGGACTTTGTAGAGAGAAGGAGAATGAAAGAAGATCCTCATGCAGATGTCTTCACTCACATCAAATTGGATTCCATCTCAATATCAGGGATATTCCAATCGTGGAAATCTTAGCTGAATTGATGCAATCAAAACTCCAATGTGGTTGTCGTATCAGTTATTGGCTGCAATAACAACAACTTCCTCCTAATGTATTGTGTAGATCTATACAAATGTTGTTTTAAATATAATTATTGAATATAAATTATTAAGGTATTTGTTTTATTATTTTCCCTCAAGCCCAAATGTTTTTCTGTCTTTCTCTGTGTGTAGCATTAGCATTTTCTCTTTTTTAATCCTTTGTTGGCCACCAGTGCTATTTTGTTTTTATTTTGCTAAGATAATACAGTGAGGAAAGTTTTCTCTGTTTTTTTTTTCCTCCCTAAAATTTGGGGGAACATTCCTAAAGGAACTCAACTTTCTCTAAGTTAAGACATTGCTCTATATTCTGACCTCAAGGATGGTCTTGAACTAAAGTACAAATGAACACAGAAAATATGGAATTTCATCCTTTAAGAAGAATTTTGGATCAAGGGAAGGAGCGAGGGAGGGAGGGAGGGAGGGAGGGAGGGAGGAAGGAAGGAAGGAAGGAAGGAACATAGGTGAAAAGAAACAATACTTCAGATGCTATAAAGTGAGTTTGAAATGTGCTTTTTGCAGATTTTTTAAAAAATTTATCAGTATTGTCAAATGAAGAAGATGAAGCAATATGTTTTCTATATGGCCTAGATTTAGTAATACATTGAAGAATCAAGATTACTAGCTCATTGTAAGAATCGTTACATGGTTGTCCACCTGCCTGCCTGCCTGCCTGCCTGCCTGTCATCACTGGGACCCCTGAACAGCATCCTACACCCAGATAAGCAGGTATAAACACCAGACAAAGGATCCAGGAGGAAACAATACCCTAATCAAAGAGAAAACAACAGCCCCACCAATACTAGCCGGGCAAGCCACAAACCCCACACTCACTAGCACTGATGAAATTGCCTAGCTGGGTAATGAAACATCTGCAGGAAAACAATCAAGCTCAGAGTGCACCAAGGAGTACATCCTGACTGAGGTACTATATTCTCTTTTATTCCCTGATTGTATTATCACTGTTAATGGCTTTTTGTTGTTGTTGTTAAATCACTATAAATAATCATTAGATTAATTGTTCCTATTAACTCCCTCAAATCTCTCAAGCCCGTGACAGTTTTTGAATTCTATAATTAAATAAATCACACAATATGCATAATAAGGAGCACAATACACATTATTAAAATCTAATAACTTCATTACATTAAAAACTGATTAATGTGAAAAACTCATATCATTAAAAAAAAGGAGGGGGGAGTTCAGAGGAACGGAAAGAATGGTCTTCTCGGAAGGCAAAATATGAAGATGCGTCACACACATAAACAAAACCAGAATTTTCTTACATTTTCTCTATTTTAGACTCATCCTACAGTCTGATGGTGGAGTTGAAGGAGGATTTTGGAGGATGCAAAAAAGATGGTTTGGGAGCCACATCTGAACTGGGGGAGAGAACATATTTCCTACGACTGCTTTAAAATAAGTCCGTAGGTGGCATCTTGTGGCCATACCACCCTCCTCAATCCATCCTCCATGGAAAACAGCAGCCGATCCAACTTCTGTATAATTATCAATCATCACAGGACTGAGTGATCCTTTTAAAATCAATAGCCTGGTTCACGAATAAAGCGTTTCGACTCGGGGGTATATATTTACTTGCAATAGGACAAAGCCCTCTCTTCCCCCCCTTCCAGCCTTTTCATTTCGCATAAATTCAGCCAGTGGGATAGAATCTATATATAAAAGCTAAAATTATGGTTTGGAAAACAGCAGTGCCAACATATTTCCATCGAACCAGGAACAGCTTGGAATCGCTTCTAAGCCAGGAACATTTGTGGACAGATTTCTGACACACTACTGGGCTAGATATGAATAGTGTATGTTCCCTGATTTGTTAAATATGGGTTAACGATTACTGAATGCTTTTTTGGGGGTGGGGGTTGATTAGACTCCAGGCAGTGCTGGATGTATTTATGGGACCGATGGGTTCTTTCCCCACCTCATTCTTTCTTTGCTAGTAATTCATAGTTACTAAAATGTTCCTGGAAAGTTCATGCATCTAGTCATGAAAGATACTTCAGGAATGTATTTATTTTTTAAAAAAGCAACCGGGTAAACAATTCCTTCAGTATTTTTGAAGCACCATTATGGTGAAGATATTGAAAAGATATTAGACCACAAACATCTCCAGTGGGGGGGGGGGTGTCAACGTTCGCTGGTTAGAAGCAAAAGTCCTGAGCCAGCATTTTGGTTCTAATCTCTAACAGAAGGGACCTTGGAGGTCTTCTAAACCAACCCCCTGCTTAGGCAGGAAACCCTACGCCACTTCAGACAAATGGTTATTTATTTTATTTATTTTATTTTATTAAATTTCTATACCGCCCTTCTCCCGAAGGACTCAGGGCGGTGAACAGCCAAAAAATAAAACACAGAAATACAAAATTTAAAATAGATTAAAACAGATTAAACAATTTGGCTAAATTTTAAAATATCCCATGATTAAACAAATTAAAATTAGTATTTAAAATTTAAATTTAAAAATTTTAAAAGGGAGAAGATTTAGGCCAGGCCATCTTGATGAAATAAAAACGTTTAAGCGCGCGACGGAAGGTGCGCAGATCCGGGATCCTCCGTATCTCCGGGGGGAGCTCGTTTCAGATCGTAGGTGCCCCCACAGAGAAGGCTCTCCCCCTAGGGGCCTTCAGTCGATATTGTTTGGCCGATGGCACCCAGAGGAGCCCCTCTCTATGGGAGCGTACTGGCTGGTGGGAGGCTATTGGTGGTAGCAGGCGGTCCCGTAGATAATCAGGTCCTAAGCCATGGAACGCTTTAAAGGTGGTAATTAGAACCATGACGCGCACTCGGAAGACCACCGGGAGCCAGTGCAGCTCGCACTTATCTAATCTCTTCTTAAACACTTCCAGTGTTGGAGCATTCACAACTTCTGGAGGCAAGTTGTTCCACTGGTTAATTGTTCTAACTGTCAGGAAATTTCTCCTTAGTTCTAGGCTGCATCTCCTTGATTAGTTTCCACCCATTGCTTCTTGTCCTGCCCTCAGGTGCTTTGGAGATTAGCTTGACTCCCTCTTTTTTGTAGCAGCCCCTGAGACATTGGAACACTGCTAGCATGTCTCCCCTAGTCCTTCTTTTCATCAAATTACCCAATTCCAGCAACCCTTCTTTATATATTTTAGCCTCCAGTCCCCTAATCATCTTTGTTGCTCTTCTCTGAACTCTTTCTAGAGTCTCCACATCTTTTTTACATCATGGCGACCAAAACTGGATGCAGTATTCCAAGTGTGGCCTTACCAAGGCCTTATAAAGGGGTATTAACACTTCACGTGATCTTCATTCTATCCCTCTTTTAATGCAACCTAGGATTGTGTTGGCTTTTTTTGGCAGCTGCAGCACACTGCTGGTTCATATTAAAGTGTTGTTTGTTTTTTTTTTAATTTGATTTATATGCCGCCCTTCTCCGAAGACTCAGGGCGGCTTACAATGTGCTCAGCATATTGTATGCATATTGTACTTGTTTGTCCACTAGGGCTCCAAGATTCTTCTCACAGTTACTATTATTGAGCCATGTACCACCTATACTATACCTGTGCATTTTGTTTTTTCTTGCCTAAATGTAGAACCTTAATTTTCTCACCACTGAATTTCATTTTGTTAGATAGGGCCCAGTGTTCAGGTCTGTCAAGATCCTTCTGTATCCTTCTGGAAAGTTGGCTATTCTTGCTTACCTTACTTGCTTAGTAAGCTATTTTATCTGCTTAGTCTCATCTTGGCTACCTTCAAGTGTGCTGGGACTGCAGCTCTCAGAAATCCAGGTCTCAATAGCCAAGAGTGGTTTACAATGTCAGCATTATTTGCATATTGCCCCCAACAAACTGGGTCCTCATTTTACCAACCTTGGAAGAATGGAAGGCTAAATCAACTTTAAGCCCCATCCAGTGATGAGATTCAGCCAGTTCACACCACTTCGGGAGAACCGGTTGTTAACTTTCTGAGCAGTTTGGTGATCTGGTTGTTGGAAGAAATCATTAGGGCAGAGAACTGGTTGCTAAATTATTTGAATCTCACTACTGGCCCCATCAGGATCGAACTCCAGGCTGTGGGCAGAGTTTGCCTGCAATACTGCACTGGACCACTGAGCCACCAGGGGTCCTCTCAGATAGGGTCTGAGAATTGTTAGGGAGGGATTTTTTTATTCTCTTTCTCTATCAAACTATCTCAACTTCGCTGTCTTTTTTGCCCTCTGGAATGCAGCACCTCCCTCCTGGAAATCCAGACTACATTCCATCACACCAATATTGTTTATGTGAATTATTCCTATTACAACTGTGATCCTCCAGATATTGCTAAACTACAGACTGGAGTAGATTCTGCCCTGCAATGAGAGATGCTGGGAAAGGTAGTTTAATGTCTGAAGAGTCACATGTTGTGACTCAAGCCAAGAATGCCGTCTAAACGAGATAGTTTAGCTGGTGAATCCCAGCAACAGATGTTGCTTAATCAGCAGACATTGAACCAAATTAAGCTGCAGTTTGAAACAACTGAACCAGATCAGAATCAGAGTGTTCCAGGAGCAGAGAAACTCAATCCCCTCCTGCATTCTCTTCTTTAAATATATGGCTATATGACAAATATATAAACAGTATTGGCATTACTTTATAGGAATATACGTTTGTGCGCGTAGAATGTTATCCAATATAATATCTAATATATCAATATAAAAAGTATAGTATATATTATATGTTGATATGTTTTTCCTGTAGGGTAAAATAAAAGCTGTTCACTCTGGCTTTAAGAGAGATATTTGTTATTTTCTCTGCCAGGGGCAGGAGATGATAAATGCTGACTTGACAAATGTTGCGGTGCCTAAGGAACAGGTGAACTGTTTCAAGGGAGGAAAAATATAAAGGGATCTTCCTCTCCCTTTCTCCTTCTGGGAACTGTGCCACACCAGGCAACACACACGACAACCCTATGCAATTGCCTGCAATCACACTCAGTTCCAAATTAAAACATAGGTCTCTTTTCCCCTTGTACAACATATACTTTCCATGGTGTGTTTTGTTTCCTGAAGGACCATAAAATTAAGAACCATTCTTTGGTCCAAAGCAGAGGTGAAATCCAATAGGTTCTAACAGGTTCTGGAGAACCGGTAGCGGAAATTTTGAGCAGTTCGGAGAACCGGCAAATACCACTTCTGGCTGACCCCCAGAGTGGGGTGGGAATGGAGATTTTGCCATATCCTTCCCCTGCCACGCCCACCAAGCCACGCCCACAGAACCGGTAGGGAAAAATTTTGCTTTTTTTTCAAAAGGCAAATGGACTTCCTTTGGTTTTCCTTGAAGTCGTTTCACTTCGCATCCAAGAAGCTTCTTCGGTTCTAATCAAGGGGAAGGGAATTCAGTTAGAACGGAAGAAGCTTCTTGGATGAGAAGCGAAACATCTTCAAAGAAATTTTTTTTAAAAGTACAGTTGCCTTTTGAAAAAGCACATGACCTGGACAACTTTGGATATCCATAGAATTTCTTTGTCCCGTTCTACAGATGGAAAAATGCCTTCACATTGTTTTAAGGGAAAACTGGGGTATCAAATATTGCAGTAGATTATTGGTAGATAATTGGTAGATAGGGAGGATAATAGCATTCCGTGTTTCTCCTCAAGCTCTGTGCTGAGGTGTGATGCCATGCTGGCCACATGACCATAAAAACATCAATGGCCTAGAAACAGAGATGAGCACCGACCCCTAAAATGGGCTACAACTGGCTGAGTAAAAATCCACAGGAACTCCTTTATCATTTTTATTGGTAGGTAATATCAGATCTGCTGATGTACTCCATCAATTGCACCTTTAAGATGGGGGGGGGGGGGGGTGTCTACAGATCCAAAATGTCCATTTTGTGGACGATGTTGGCATTTTTCTGTGCAATGGCTTGTATATAAACATGATCTTCCACAACTTTACATGGGAAAATATGCAATGTTGGGGGAGAGTTTGCTGAACTCTCTTGAAATTCATCCGATGGTTAACTTGAGCAGCTGAAAACTTTGACAACCCTGGAAGAAAGTTCATATTTAAAATGAAAAAAAATAATCCAGGAATCAAGTTTTAACAAAAAAAATCTGCTCCCTCTGAGCTTAAAGGTTTTTTCCCTTACTTCAGAACTGAAGATATGTTCTGGGATCTCAGTTGTCACTGGAAAGTACCATATTTTTTGGAATATAAGATGCATTGGAGTATAAAATGCAGCTTAGTTTTTGGGGAGGAAAATAGGAAAAGAAATCTGCCTACCAGGTATTTATCTGGCTAGCATCCTTAATCTGGTCAGCTTCAGCACATTAGTTTGCTGGTTATCCCCTGCTTGGGGATAAAAAACAGCTTCTAAGGCACAGCTGATCTTTGGAGAGAGAAGTGATGAGAAAAGCA
The DNA here is from genome assembly GCF_029215685.1 of Pituophis catenifer annectens. NCBI lineage: Eukaryota > Metazoa > Chordata > Lepidosauria > Squamata > Colubridae > Pituophis > Pituophis catenifer. Next base: position 13,791,108 of record NW_027256883.1, on the reverse strand, counting down.
GGCAAACCACGGAGATCACTTCATGCGCTAGTGCCTCATTAGGGCTGAAAAAAAGCTTTACAGCTGAGAGTCAGAGGGAGCAGGGGAAGATCCCTTCACTGAAAAAAAGCTTCTAAAGCACAGCTGAGAGTCGGAGGGACCGGGGGAAGATCCCTTCACTGAAAAAAAGCTTCTAAAGCACAGCTGAGAGTCGGAGATAGATTGCTTCACTCGCTAGCACCTCGTATGGACTGGAAAAAAAAGCTTCGAAAAAGCTACATTCGGAGTATAAGACGCACCCAAATTTTCAGCCTCTTTTAGGAGGGAAAAAGGTGCATCTTATACTCCGAAAAATATGGTATTTTGCAGAGCTTAGTTACTTGGAAATATGCAGAGGAAAACTGAAATTAAGAATGGAGACATCCACGGAGCAAACTCAATGCCTGAGAAAGGCTGGGCCGTTTCTCAAGATCTCAAGTGGAACTTCAAGCTGAGCTGAAAAAGAAAACTTCTGCATGAAAATTGATGTAGCCACTGCTAAGCAATATGGTAAAAAAGAAATCTAAAGTAGATCAAGATATTGCAGAGAAACAAATGCATTCATAGATGTGCCCATCAGTAGAGCTTCTGAACATCTCCATTAAGGACTCTACCAGTTCTCTGGGTAATTGGTACCACTGTTGAATTGGAGGAGGAGGAGGAGGAGGAGGAGGAGGAGGAGGAGGAGGAGGAGGAGGAGGAGGAGGAGGAGGAGGAGGAGGAAGAAGAAGAAGAAGAAGAAGAAGAAGAAGAAGAAGAAGAAGAAGAAGAAGAAGAAGAAGAAGAAGAAGAAGAAGAATTGGTACCACTGTTGAATTGGAGGAGGAGGAGGAGGAGGAGGAGGAGGAGGAGGAGGAGGAGGAGGAGGAGGAGGAGGAGGAGGAGGAGGAGGAGGAGAAGAAGAAGAAGAAGAAGAAGAAGAAGAAGAAGAAGAAGAAGAAGAAGAAGAAGAAGAAGAAGAAGAAGAAGAAGAAGAAGAATCTGCCTTTCTAGAATGTAAACCCATTATTTCATGTCCTATCCTGTCAGATGTTAGAAAATAATGCCCTTTTTCTCTGGGACACACTTTCAGTTGTTTGAAGAGTACTTTATTATCTCTTCTCTTCCCAGGGCTATCAATCTCTCTTGGTAGGACTTACTTTCTAGTCCTCTAATTACCTTCTTTATCCTGCTTAAATTCTTAAATGAAGTCTGATTTAGAAACCATATTTTTGGTGAGGCAACCTAAGGTTTCATTTGCTTGGAGAAGACTGAGCCAAGATAAGTGAAACAGATCTCAGGTTTGCTTTAGCTAGTTTTTTTTTTTTTTTTAATTCTTCTTGGCACTCTCTGATTTTGGTTATTCGCTTACAGATATTTCATTACCTGACTAGGTAACATTATCAGTGCCAGTGAGGTAGCAAACCCTACACTCACTAACCCTGATATTGTTACCTAGTTGGGTATTGAAACATCCGAAAGCAAACAACCAAGCTCAGAGAGGGCCAAGGAATCCACCATTGAACCCTTATAGATATTATTTTCGATTGGTTGTTTTCCATCAGCGTTTGCTATCTTCACTGAACAGTTATGATAGAATAGAATAGAATAGAATAGAATAGAATAGAATAGAATAGAATGGAATGGAATGGAATGGAACGGAACGGAACGGAACGGAACGGAACGGAACGGAACGGAACAGAACGGAACAGAACAGAACAGAACAGAACAGAACAGAACAGAACAGAACAGAATAGAATAGAATAGAATAGAATAGAATAGAATAGAATAGAACAGAACAGAACAGAATAGAATTCTTTATTGGCCAAGTGTGATTGGACACACAAGGAATTTGTCTTGGTGCATATACATGAAAGAAAAGATACATTCGTCAAGAATCATAAGGTACAAGACTTAATGATAGTCATAGGGAAACAGTCAATATAAATCTTAAGGATACCAGCAACAAGGTTACAGTCATATAGTCATAAGTGGGAAGAGATGGGTGATACTGATTCTTTTATCTTCCTTTTATTTTGGACGCATTTAAAGAAGGACCTTTTTGTCGTTCTTCATGTCTTTGACCAATGTCCACTCTGTCACTTTCTTTAAATTTTTTATTTATTTAATTTATTTAAATTTGATTTATATGCCGCCCTTCTCCGAAGACTCAGGGCGGCTTACAATGTGCTCAGCAATATTCAAAAAAATTTGAATAAAAATTTCTGTCTGTTTTTGTTCCTTGGTGCCCCACCCATCTTTTCATTTCCTTTGTGTTTTCCCTCCCCCCCCCAATCATCACTATCATCACTATCATGTTACATTTATATGTGCCCAACTCCCAACTCTGAGCAGCTTACAATTGTTAAAACAATTAAAATCAAGGAACAATAGAAAACTACACACACAGAGATTCATAACTGAGCATTTGTATCAGCCACCATGGCTTTTTCTGCTGGCTTCAATTTCTTCATTGCAACCGTTTTCAATTGTGCTTTCAGTGCCTCCTTTCTCAAGAACTTCCATTAATCATAAACTCTATTTCCCACCAGCTATCTTGCCATCAAATCCTACTTATCATTTTTCAGGGTTTATTAAAATCCAATTTCTTACACTTCAAGATGCATGTTTGACTCTGCCCAGTTTTAATTTTCCTCCAGGTTTATACAGTTATTTTCTCCCATCAACCACTTTATTTCAGTCAGTTTACACCTGCCACCCTCTGATGACCTTTGAAGGCTTACAAAATACATAATGTACAAAATAGACAGTATAGCTGGTATAAAGCTTTAAGTTAGTTTTGTCTGTATAAAATGTATGTATGTATGAGTATGCCGGTTCTTTCAGTAATGCTGAATAATATTCTAGAGTTGGTAAAATATCATGGACTAGATTTGAAAAGATGACAATGAATGATATATTATTCCCCACAGCAAGGAGAAGCTGAGATGGTTAAAATGATTTTTTTATCCAAAGAAGAGATTATATTTAATTTTGTCTCTCGTTTGAAATTGCTTCCGGATTTTGCATTTGCAATGAGGGAGGAAAAAAAGGAAACTTTGAGTCTGTTTGTGTAAACTGGACAGGTTTATTGTTATAGAAATGGCTTGTATCAGTGGTGAAATCTAAAATTTGTTACTACCGGTTCTATGGTGGTGGTGGGGGGGGGGGGTAATGTGACTGGGTGGGCGTGGCCAACTTTTTTTTTTACTTTTAAAACCATTTTTTCTACAACCTCTTCAGCCGAAGTGGTTTAAAAAAATGCTTTTAAAAGCCTCTGACGATCCCAGCTGATCAGCAGAGGCTTTTAAAAGAAAAAAACAACCTCTTCGGCCGAAGAGGTTGTAGAAAAAATGGTTTTAAAAGAAAAAAAAAAGCCTCTGCCGATCAGGCAACTCAGCTGGGATCGTCAGAGGCTTTTAAAGGCATTTTTTTCCCTACAACCTCTTCAGCCGAAGAGGTTGTAGACTGGATCATCTCTTCGGACGATCCAGTCCGAACCGGGAGCATTTCACCTCTGGCTTGTAGATACTATTGCATAAAAGCAAAAAGTTGTGGTTGTAATGTTGTTGCCTCCGACTGTGGCAAAGAAAGTCAGAAGTTTCTTTTCTTTTTCTCCCATTACACTGTACCCCCTCTTTTTCCCTTCCTCTCTTCTTACTTTGCCATGTTTGTTTTCTTTGTATTTTATACTTCGATAAACTAATAAAAAAGTTAAATTGGGAAGAAATATAGTATTCAAAAATGAAAACATCTAGCATGCAATTAAAGAGGAGTAATAACACCCTAAAACATAACAAAAAGTAACAAAAGTGGCACCGTGGTTAAGTTAAGAGAATGCCTTCCTATATGTTGGTAGTCTTTGACTTATGACCACAATTGAGCTCAAAATTTCTGCAACTAAAGCAAGATGGTTGTTAAGTGAATTTTATCCATTTTAGGGCCTTTCTTGCCACAGCTGTTAAATGAATCATTTCACACGTTAAGTTCAGGGGTGAAATGCCTGATCCGGTAGCAATGGCGGCGGGTGGTTCGGAGAACCGGTAGCAAAAATCCCTGCCCCCCCCCACCATGCCCAGCTGAGCCGCACGATCATCAGAGGCTTTTTTTTTTTTTACTTTTAAACGCATTTTTTCTACAACCTCTTCTGAAGAAAAAATGCTTTTAAAAGTAAAAAAAAAAGCCTCTGATGATCACGCAGCTCATCTGGGATCATCAGAGGCTTTTCAAAGCATTTTTTTCTGCAACCTCTTGGCCAAAGAGGTGGTTTAAAAAATGCTTTGAAAAGTCTCTGGCAACTCCCAGCTGAGTTTGCATGTGCATGCGTAGGGGTATGGGGCATGCGTGGGGGGGCATTGCATTATAGGTGTGGGCATGCGAGTGTGCTATCGCGGGTGTGTGCGCACTTTTGGCACCTGAGGGGAAAAAGGTTTGCCATCACTAATATAGGGTCTCCTGCTTGAGCAGGGGGTTGGACTAGAAGATCTCCAAGGTCCCTTACAACTCTATTCTGGTTGGTTGGTTGGTTGGTTGGTTGGTTGGTTGTTGGTTGGTTGATAAGACTCCATTATGTCCTTCTCCAATCTCCAAAGAAAACAATTGATGCTAATTGATGGGTAGAATTCCCCTGGAGCAGTTATGTTTGGCAAAGTAAGGGTTAGGGTTAGTTAGTCTCTCCCAGAGAATATCAGAGTAATTAAAATCCTCCATTACTATACATCCATGTCTCTTTGAAAGATCTACAGTTGGATTCTGGAAAACATCCATATTTTCACGTCAGCTGAATGGATAAAGATGAGCATCAAGACGAGCGTGACGTATATTTATTCCTCCACTTGCTTTTATGGATGGTGTCTACAGTATCACTAAATTCATCCACTTCAACATTTGAGCAGCTGTGGATATTTTAAATATACGGCTCAATTTTTCCACCTTTTGTTTCTTGCTTCTGCCTAGAATATGTAAGGGATATGCACAGTGCAGGATTTCTCAAAATGCATTCAGCCCCTGAGTATGGCATAGACATTTCCATATTGGGTGTTCTACAATACCAGTAGTACTGAATAGAATAGAATAGAATAGAATAGAATAGAATAGAATAGAATAGAATAGAATAGAATAGAATAGAATAGAATAGAATAGAATAGAATAGAATTCTTTATTGGCCAAATGTGATTGGACACACAAGGAATTTGTCTTGGTGCATATGCTCTCAGTGTACATAAAAAGAAAAGATACGTTCGTCAAGAATCATAAGGTACAACACTTAATGATAATCATAGGGTACAAATAAGCAATCAGGAAACAATATCAATATAAATCGTAAAGATACAAGCAACAAGGTTACAGTCATACAGTCATAAGTGGGAGGAGCTGGGTGATAGGAACAATGAGAATATTAATAGTAATGCAGACTTAATAACTAGTTTGACAGTGTTGAGGGAATTATTTGTTTAGCAGAGTGATGGCGTTCGGGAAAAAACTGTTCTTGTGTCTAGTTGTTCTGGTGTGCAGTGCTCTATAGCGTCGTTTTGAGGGTAGGAGTTGAAACAGTTTATGTCCAGGATGCGAGGGGTCTGTAAATATTTTCACAGCCCTCTTTTTGACTCGTGCAGTATACAGGTCCTCAATGGAAGGCAGGTTGGTAGGAATTGTTTTTTCTGCAGTTCTAATTATCCTCTGAAGTCTGTGTCTGTCTTGTTGGGTTGCAGAGCCAAACCAGACAGTTATAGAGGTGCAGAAGACAGACTCAATAATTCCTCTGTAGAACTGGATCAGCAGCTCCTTGGGCAGTTTGAGCTTTCTGAGCTGGCGCATAAAGAACATTCTTTGTTGCACTTTTTTGATGACGTTTTTGATATTAGGTGTCCCTTTTAGATCTAGGGATATGGTAGAAATAGTCACCCAGCTGGCTTTTGTGCCTAAGCCGTGACTAGAACTCATGATTTCTTGTTTTCCAATCTGGTTTCCGTTGTTTTTAGAAATTATGTAGAATAGAATAGAATAACAGAATTGGAAGGGACCTTGGAGGTCTTCTAGTCCAACCCCCTGCCCAGGCAGGAAATCCTACACCATTTCAGAAAAATGGTTATCCAACATCTTCTTAAAAATTTCCAGTGTTGAAGCATCCAGTGTTGGAGCATGTAGTATCACTCAAAGGAAAAAATTACTTAAAAATTACAGATAGCCTTGTGTTCTGCTCCTATTTGAATACTCCGTAACACATACAGGTCGTTTTCTTAACAACCACACCAGGGGTGGGTTCTAAATTTTTTTTACTACTGGTTCTGTGGGCATGGCTTATTTTGTGGGTGTGGCTTGATGGTCATGTGACAATTCTTTAGGATTTAGCAGAGGTACTGGTCTACCAGGCTTTTAACTGCTTGCAGAGCTGTACCGGTCTACTCATTTGTTTTTGGAGGCACCGATCTACCACCACACTGCCTTTTAACACTGATCAGCTGTAAGGCGGCCCTTTGAAGCCCCACGGCAAGAGTTTAAACAGTTTTTTTCCTTCTAGCTGATCAGCTGGGACTCGGGAGGCAACAATAGATTGGGGGTGGGGCCAAATAAAAGGTAAGAATAACGCGGGGAGGTGGAGAGGGTGGAGGGGGGCAGGAGGGCCCAGCTCCCAAACGAAGAGAACCGGTTCAGTGATGTCATATCATCGCCGCTACCGGCTCGGCCGAACCAGGCCGAACCGGGAGGAACTCATCACTGAACAATAACATAAGTACTTTGCTCTTGTCTTCTTGCAAGAGGCTTTCTGGACTTTTGATCAGCCTGGGATTTTCTGGCCATTCGCCATTCAGACAGTAGGTTGGAATCTCCTGAGCTTTCAAAAAGATCAGTTGAATTTGTCAAGTGAGGGTTAATGAAGAGGGCCAAAAATAAAAAAAACCCTTTCCAAATTGAAAAAAAAACCCCGAATATTAGAACACGAAATGTGGCTTGTAAGAACAAGTGTAAAACAGTTGCGATGGAAGACTTCCAAGTTGGCAAAGAGTGACCAACAAAGGGATTTTAGGATTATGGCAGATAATTTGAGGAAATAATTGACATAGTTTACAGTGAAAGAAAAAAAGTGGGGGGAGGGAGGACCCACATGGACACACAACCCATTTTAAATTTGGAAATGATTTACAAAAGTCTTTCTTTTTTTAAAAAAAAAATGACAATATTATGGTTGGTCAGTCAACAAAATGTTTAAACTGGATTAGGCATTTTTATCCACCTATTAAGTTCTTCTCAAGGACCTGGAATAGGTAGATGTTATTGTTTGATGGTGTTAAAAGTATTTTTTCAGGATGTAAGTGGTTCCAAGTAAAGCTTGAAGTAAAGTAAAAGTAAAAATTGTCTTTTGCAACTGATGGGGATTTTGTCAATGCTGATGGTGCTCCAGATGTTTCGGGATTTCACCCAAGGCCCTGATCCCTATTGGTATTCCCTTTGCTTTCCTTTGCCAGTTTTTTTCTATTTCTATTTGCTGGTCTTGGTATTTTGTGATCTTCTCCAATTCTTTCTCTTCTATTCTGCTGTCTCCAGGTACTGCCACACCTCCACTATCCAGACTTTTTGTCTTTCTTATCGACAATTGTTAAATCTGGGGCAGTGGTGAAATCCAATTTTTTTTTTTACTAGCGATTCTGTGGGTGTGGCTTGGTAGGCGTAGCAGGGGAAGGATACTGCAAAATCCCCATTCCCTCCCCACTCCCGGGGGAAAGATATTGCAAAATCTCCATTCCCACCCCACTCCAGGGGAAGGATACTGCAAAATCCCCATTCCCTCCCCACTCCCGGGGGAAAGATATTGCAAAATCTCCATTCCCATCTCACTCCAGGGGAAGGATACTGCAAAATCCCCATTCCCTCCCCACTCCTGGGGGAAGGATACTGCAAAATCCCCATTCCCTCCCCACTCCTGGGGGAAGGATACTTCAAAATCTCCATTCCCTCCCCACCTCCTGGGGGAAGGATACTGCAAAATCTCCATTCCCACCCCACTCTTGGGCCAGCCAGAGGTGGTATTTGCCGGTTCTCCAAACTACTCAAAATTTCCGCTACCGGTTCTCCAGAACCTGTCAGAACCTGCTGGATTTCACCCCTGATCTGGAGTGTTATTTGACAGGTGCTTGTCTGTCCGAATTCTAAATTGTTATTATTTAAGATTTAATATAGCCGCCAACTCTAGTGGACTGTATAATAACTTTAAACAAAATCAACATTTGAACACATTTGAAATATTACTTACTGTTCTAATCACCGCATCTTGTAAAGGATATTGCAAAATAGAACAACTTGCATAGTCAAAACAAACAAGAGACTAAAGCATCTTCACGCCAAAGAAATAATAGCTGTATTTATAAAATACAACGAGCACAGTTACTAAATTGATTCGTGTTCTGGGCTTCCATAGGACTCTGAACCATAAACAAATCAAGGAAAATTATTGCATGTAAGCTAGACCGAACACATTAATCCGTTAAAAAAAAATCCATCAAATTAGCACCTTGTTAAAAGGCAGCCATTAAGCCTTTAGCAGACCTGGTTAGTGAGTTGTATGAATACAACCAGTATTAGAAAGGTCTTAGCTTGTGGGGGTGGGGGAAGCCAGGGGGAAGGATAGACTTTTATAATACATTTCCAGCAAGCAGCAAATTGTAGATTGCTTTTACTGATGGAATGTTGTTAAGGAAAATGTTTGTAAGTCGAGGATTACACAGAGTCCTGTGAGCCGTGGTGGTGCAGTGGTTAGAATCAGGGGTGGGTTTCAAATTTTTTTATTACCAGTTCTGTGGGTGTGGCTTGGTGGGCATGGCATGGCTTGGTACGTGTGGCTTGGTGGTGTGGCAGGGGAAGGATACTGTAAAATCTCCATTCCCACCCCACTCCAGGGGAAAGATACTGTAAAATCTCCATTCCCTCCGCAATCCAGGAGAAGGCTACTGCAAAATCCCCATTTCCTCCCGATCAGCTGGGACTTGGGAGGCAGAGAATAGATGGGGGCAGGGCCAGTCAGAATTTTTACTACCGGTTCTCCGAACTACTCAAAATTTCTGCTACCGGTTCTCCAGAACTAGTCAGAACCTGCTGAAAGTCACCTCTGGTTAGAATGCAGTTTTGCAGGCTAACTCTGCTCACTGCCAGGAGTTCGATCCTGACCGGCTCAAGGTTGACTCACCCTTCCATCCTTCTGAGTTCAGTAAAATGAGGACCCAGATCATTGGGAGAAATATGCTGACTCTGTAAACCGCTTAGAGAGGTCTGTAAAGCTCTGTGAAGCGGTATATAAGTCTAAGTGCTATTGCGATTACTAAATGACAGGGTATTTTTTAAAAAAAACATAGAAAACATATGTCTGCTAACATTTCCATGTCTATTTTAAGTGCCTCTAGGTTTTGCTCCAGACTAGGTATATTTATTTAATTGGAGACATAGTTTTGCCTTCTGCTCGTGTATTGTTTTGATGTGCTCAGAGAAGATCTGGTGGCTCAGTGGTTACAATGCAGTATTGCAGGCAAACACTGCCGACTGCCAGCAGTTCAATCCTCACCGGCTCAAGGTTGACTCAGCTTTCCATCTTCTGAGGTCATTAAAATGAGGACCCAGATTGTTGGGGGCCATAGGCTGACTCTGTAAACTGCTTAGAGATGGCTGTAAAGTACTGTGAAGCGATATATAAGTCTAAGTGCCATTGCTGTTGGTATTTTGGGGCCTAGGATGCTTCATTGGCTTATTGTATGTGTTGTGCATGAGGGAACCTGTGTGTGTTTGTAATCCATTTGCAAAATAAATATGAAGTCCTTCCCTTAAAACCATTCCCTTGAATAAAAACAGTCTACAATTTTCTCCTTGCTGGAAAAGGGTTATAAAAGTCCAAGTATTTCATCACGGTGACAGAAAGTGAGAAGCTACATTGAGCAAGTGAATGAATGACAGAATGTATGAATGAGTGACGGAATGGAATGGCATTTTGCTGAGTTATGTCCAAGTAAATGTTAGAACAGACTGTAGCACTGCAGGTGCCTATGGAGATTCTCCATCATCCAGGACCATTGGTTATCCAAAAGGTGCTTTTTCAAAAGGCAACTGGGATTTGTTATTCCTTGAAGATGTTTTACTTCTCACCCAAGAATCTTCTTCGGTTCTGACTGAATGGCGGAGGATGGAAGGATTTATATTCTTGGATGCCTCTTGGATGAGAAGCAAAATGTCTTCAAGGAAAAACAAATCCCAGTTGCCTTTTTTTTTTTTTTAATTTGATTTATATGCCACCCTTCTCCGGAGACTCAGGGCGGCTTACAATGCGTTAAGCAATAGCCTTCATACTTTTGTATATTTATACAAAGTCAGCTTATTGCCCCCACAAACTGGGTCCTCATTTAACCTACCTTAGAAAGGATGGAAGGCTGAGTCAACCTTGAGCCTGGTAAGATTCGAACCTGCAGAAATTGCAGGCAGCTGTGTTAATTACAGGGTGCATTAAACCACTGTACTACCAAGGCTCCTAAAGATGCTTGAAAAAGCATCTTTGGAACATAGCTTTGCAGAGTTTGGAGGCATTTGGATGTAGTGATCATTGCCCATGGATTCACATTTGCTCGTTTGTTTGATGTTCTCATGGAAAATACTCGAGATTTAAGCCATAGGTGATCAGACTAACCCGTGAAGTTTTATAAGTATATAAGGAAATAAAACTACGGATGTTTGATTATCATTGCTTTGTTTCTTATCGTAGGTGTTTTATTGCATTTTGACTTCAAATGTCAAGTCACTGGAAGTCAAAATGATTTGGTGACATACAAATTTAATCAACAAACAGCAAAACTAGTTCATCGTGACACTGAAAACTTGTTAAATTTCTCATTAACCTTGTTTAGCTTACAGCTCTACCGTTCCTGGAACACTTAGACAATGGGCTTAATCAGATTCCCTTTTCAAAATGTTGAGCTAACCTGAGAGTAAAAATGAGAGAGGGAGAGGGGGAGGGAGGGGGAGGGGGAGAGAGGGAGGAAGGGAAAGGGAGAGGGAGACAGAGAGAGGGAGGGAGGGAGAAGGAGAGGGAGAGGGAGAGAGAGGGAGGAAGGAAAGGGAGAGGGAGACAGAGAGAGGGAGGGAGGGAGAGGGAGAGGGAGGGAGGGGGGGAGGGAGGGAGGGAGAGGGGAGGGGGAGGGAGAGAGAGAGAGAGAAGCTCAAAGTCTTGACCGATACTCCTATCAATCAGTATTGGAAAAATCAGAAGAGAATTCTACATTTGAGCAGAATGTTCTTCTGGCTGTTGGTGGAATAGCTTAAGGAGGCCTTGAAGTCATGCGACACACTTAAGTGAAATAAGTTGTGTCACATCCTACCTCAGCAAAGCAAATTCAGCAAATGCTGAAATTCTATGTGACACAAAGTACCCAACTGAAGGGAAGTATGGCCAACTAAACTGGAAGGTCAATTTAAAAGGGATGGATGGATAGATGGATGGATGGATGGATGGATGGATGGATGGATGGATGGATGGATGGAGGCAGGTGAAAATAGTCCTCATAATTTAGGCCTTGAATGATGTTTAACTATATTTAACACCCTTTAATTATTTTGTCTTTTTTTAAAAAAATAAAATAAAAGTATTTATTGGCCAGATAGACATGTTTCTTACTTCTGTTCCTCTCGTTGTTTCTGATGTGTTTTTCACAATATAGTCTATTATTGTAGACTTCCATGGAGCCAATGCAAATGACAGTGGATACATTCAGTCAAGATGAGCCTCTTTTAAAGGCAAGTCTGGAAGTTTCTTCTTCTGATATTGACTCTGATACTGACTCTGTAAACCTCTTAGAGAAGGCTGTAAGGCACTGTGAAAAGGCATATGTTTAAGTGCTATTGCTATTCTATTGCTATTCTGTTCTGTTCTGTTCTGTTCTGTTCTGTTCTATTCTATTCTATTCTATTCTATTCTAACTGCTGAGCTGAGACGGAGGGAAGGAAGGAAGGAAGGAAGGAAGGAAGGAAGGAAGGAAGGAGGGAGGGAAGGAAGGAAGGAAGGAAGGAAGGAAGGAAGGAAGGAAGGAAAGAAGGAAGGAAGGAAGGAAGGAAGGAAGGAAGGGATGCAGTGGTGAAATTCAATTTTTTTACTACCGGTTCTGTGGGCATAGTGTGGCTTGCTGGGTGTGGCTTGCTGGGCATGGTGTTGTTTGGTGGGTGTGGCTTGCTGGGCGTGGCAGGGAAAGGATATTGCAAAATCTCCATTTTCACCCCACTCCAAAGGAAGGATACTGCAAAATCTCCATTTCCACCCCACTCCAGGGGAAGGATACTGCAAAATCCCCATTTCCTTCCCACTCCTGGGAGAAGGATATTGTAAAATCTCCATTCCCACCCCACTCTGGAATCAACTAGAAGTGGTATTTGCCGGTTCTCCGAACTACTCAAAATTTCCACTACCTGTTCTCCAGAACTGGTTAGAACCTGCTGAATTTCACCCCTGCATGAATGGAGGGATGGAGGGAGGGATGGAGGGAGGGAGGGAGGGAGGGAGGGAGGAAAGAAGGAAGGAAGGAAGGGAGGGAGGGAGGGAGGGAGGGAGGGGCAAAGGCATTTTCAGAATTCACTACCTTCTTTCTTAAACTTGGCAGCCAAACACAGACATGATGCCAGCCTTCTCCGAAGCAGAAGAGAATGGAACGGGTTAAGCCCTCCCTGGCTCGCTCACCTGAGCCTGCTCTGAAATAAATCAGCGTCCCCTTTTCTGCTGCTCTCGTTGTCTGGAAATAATGCAAATGCTCTCGGCTCGCAGTGACATTGTGCTGCACTCGAAGGATACACGTAATAAATTGTCCCCTAATACTATTAAAGTGATCTTTTCTTCTTACTCAGTAGCTTTTGAGGTTGAACCGAAGCTTCCCTCTCCCCATGCATTGTAAGACAGTGTGGTGTCATCTTGTTCCCTTCTTCATCCTGTCACTTCTGTCTTGCACTGACTTCAGCTTTTCCTTTCCTTTCTTCTCCATTTTTTTTTTAAAAATATAGTCACTTCCTTTCCTTTATTGCAGCTGGCACTGGTCTTTTAGCGCCAACAATTCACGTTCGTTCTATCAAGAAAATAAACTTGCGTATTTGAAAAAGGAACAGGCAGCATTTTTCTCCCTGTCTGCTAGGCAAAATATTTCCCCGCCTGATGATGGCTTTTAAATCCACAGAAAAAGCTGCACTTTATAAGGCAACATCTGATTGAAACAAAAGCATAGGGAATCTAGAATTTTCTGGGGGGGAGGGGGTTGGATTTTTTTGGGGGGGTGGCTCCTATTTTCTTAGGGCCTTCATTTAGGTTTAAAAAAGAAGGACCAATCCTACCTCCAGCCACGGCAAATTTGTCAGTGTTTAAATTGAAATTTTCAATGAAATGACACAGGAAAGCAGATATTCTGGAAACTTGTGTCTGTTCAGGTGCTGCTAAACTACAACTCCCAAGACCTCATCCTGCATGGCTAAAAGCAAGTAAAGAAGTGTAGTGGTGGCCACAGATCCCAATTTTACTTTAAACAAAGCCAATCACCCAACAATCATTGTAAGCATACACTGTGAATGCTGACTAATGTGATTACTTCCCGCATTTCCCAGAAGAGATGGGAAATCTGTAGAGATCTTGGCAGATCTCTTTGTTTAATCAGAAGTTTGATTTGATGTGATCAAACCACCAAATGATATTGTAAAGCAGGCTTGTCCAGCCCCATGGCGCTCAGGCTGTGCGCCATCCTGGACAGGTAGCAATGTGGTCCCACAAGATAGTAAACTTTTAACATTATTATGTGATTGAGCACTAGCAATAGCACTTAGACTTATATGCCACTTTTACAGGACTCTCTAAGCGGTTTACAGAGTCAGCATATTGTCCTCAACAATCTGGGTCCTCATTTTACCGACCTCAGAAGAATGGAAGGCTGAGTCAACCTTGAACCAGAGAGGATCGAACTGCTGGCAGTTGGCGGAATTAGCCTGCAATACTGCATTCTAACCACTGTGCCACTACGACTCTTTGTCTATATACTTTGCATATTTATATATAAAGGTAAAGGTAAAGGTTCCCCTCGCACATATGTGCTAGTCACTCCCAACTCTAAGTAGCAGTGCTCATCTCTGTTTCAAAGCCGAAGAGCCAGCACTGTCTGAAGACGTCTCCATGGTCATGTGGCCAGCATGACTGAACGCCAAAGGTGCACAGAACGCTGTTACCTTCTCACCAAAGCTGGTCCCTATTTTTCTACTTGCATTTTGTACGTGCTTTCGAACTGCTAGGTTGGCAGAAGCTGGGATAAGTAACGGGAGCTCACCCCATTATGTGGCACTAGGGATTCAAACCGCTGAACTGCCGACCTTTCGATTGACAAGCTCAGCATCTTAGCCACTGAGCCACCGTGTCCCTTCAGCTCTTTATTTATATATACAGTGTATATTTATATACTCTAACTGTATTATATATTTTATACGCAACCCAAGACAATTCCTCTTTACTCAGTGTGGCCCAGATAGGCCAAAAGGTTGGGTACCCATGCTATAAAGCAAATGAAGACCCATTTCACTGGGATCTGAAATGAAGTCTTTTGTGCAAGATGGCTAATTGAAGTCGGTTAATCCCACCCATCTGCAGCATACAGATGGACCTATTCGTCTATTCCTTGCTGGCATTCTATGGGGACAAATGAATGGCTGTGTCAGCACTCCAAACTACATTCGTCCCAGTGCTGACATAAGGAGGAGGAGAGGGGGCAGCTGGCAAGAGGACGCTTGACTTTTCACCTACTTATTTTCCCTAAAGATAATATCCCCTAGGAGATGAGATGGGAGGGGGACATTCCTGGGAGCTGAAGTAGTAGATATGGGGAGAGTGATTTGGAAGATGGCCAATGAGACGCAGAGAATTGGGGAACGGAAAGGGAAGGTTTGGGGTCAGGAAGTCAGTGTTGGCTACGACATAATCGGGGACAGATTGTCGTGCTTAATAAATGAAAGATTTCATCAAAGACTATTTGTTTGGAAATGCAATTTATTTGAAGATGACACCGAAACCTGACAGGCTGTTTGCTTGGAACTCAAGTGAGAACATCCCTTAATGGCATTTTCCTTGTGTTTCATCTGACTTGTCATTAATCTGTTTAATCTGATCTTTTGTGTACAGCAAACGTAGCCAAAGGCATTGCAATGCACACTCCCCAAAATTTTTCCCTAGCAGTTTGCAATTATTTTTAAAGAGATAAAATCAACTTCCCAGGAAGGCTAACGCTACCTTTATTGAGATAGGCTACAATGACTGAATCTTGTCGTCTAATGGTGCCGCACCCAGGGGTGGGCTGCTGTGGGTTTGCAAGGGTTCGGGAGAACCTCTAGCTAAGATTCTGTGCAGTTTGGAGAACCCTCAAATGCCACTCCTGGCTGGCCCTGCCCACTCCACCCCACAGACTCTTTCTCATGGTGGCTGCTTAGTTCCAACAACTGCTTCCTATTGGGGCCCTAAGGAGCCTAAGCAGGCAGGCGAGGAGGGCTTGGGAGGGGAGGGGTGAGTAGAAGCTGGTGAGCTGCCCCTCAACATGAGTAACATCGAGTTGACCATGCCCACCCAGTCACATGACCACCTAGCTACACCTACCCAGCTGGTCATTAAGCAAATCATATTAGTGGTCTGCGGGATTTAAAATTATGAATGTAGTGGTCCCTGAGGTCCGAAAGGTTGGTGACCCCTGGTCTAGAGGATGTTCAGGACTGGGAGAGAAGATTCAACCCTAGAAAGATGGAATTACCCTTCTGTGACTGAAAACATTTGTTATCTTTAAGTCTATAGAGATTCTCAGTCATCCAGGTGATGGTTGTCCCAAAGGTGCACAGTAATCCCATCTTTTTAGGGTTGAATCTTCTCTTACAGCCCCAAACATCCGCTAGACACCAGCACAAGATAATTGATCATTGAAACATGTTCTATCTAGAACCACCTTTGAAGATGACTTGGAAGTTGCTGCTGTACAATGTAACTATACATTCTAGGCTATGTTGGAGACATCTCTTACTGTAAGATTTATTTATTTATTTATTTATTTATTTATTTATTTATTTATTTATTTATTTATTTATTTATTTATTTATTTATTTATTTATTTATTTATTTATTTATTTATTTAGATTTCTATACCGCCCTTCTCCTTTTGGACTCAGGGTGGTGAACAGCCAAAGTAAAACATTTGTACACAAAAGTTAAAATAGATTTAAAATAATTAAATAAAGTTTGGCCCATAATTTAAAACATTTCAATTCAAAACCAATTTCAAATTTTAAAAACCCAGCATAAAATCAGGACAGCCCGGCTAACTGAAAAAAATAGGTTTTAAGAGCCCGACGAAAAGTCCGGAGGTCTGGGATCACTCGTATCTCTGGGGGTAGATTGTTCCAGAGGGTAGGTGCCACCACAGAGAAGGCTCTCCCCCTGGGGGTCGCCAGCTGACATTGTCTGGCCGACGGCACCCTGAGGAGGCCCTCTGTGTGGGAGCGAACTGGCCGGTGGGAGGCAATTGGTGGCAGAAGATGGTCCTGCAAGTACCCCGGCCCTAAGCCATGGAGCGCTTTAAAGGTGATCACCAACACCTTGAAGCGCACCCGGAAGTCCACCGGAAGCCAATGCAGCTCGCGCAGGAGAGGAGTCACATGGGAGAGCCCAGTCGCTCCCATAATCCACTGCGCGGCCGCATTCTGCATCAGTGGAGCCTCTGGGTGCACCCCAAGGGGAGCCCCATGTAGAGAGCGTTACAATAGTCTAGACGAGAAGTGACGAGTGCTTGAGTGACCATGCGTAGGGAGTCCCGATCCAGAAAGGGGCGCAACTGGCATATCAGGCGAACCTGATAGAAAGCCCCCCTGGCCACGGCCGTCATATGCTCTTCTAAAGACAGCCGTGCGTCCAGGAGGACGCCCAAATTGCGCCAAGATAACATCAGTATTGTGGTCACTGTGCTGTCTGCCAGTATGCTTCTGTATTGATTATAATCTCTAAAGTCCTTAAAATGAGATGGCAGGTGTGTATATTGGGGAGTGTCTTGCCAAGTGTGGGGTTTTTTTTTGCCTATTAGCTTCGTCCATCTGATTGAGGGAAGCCATGAGTGGTTAAGATGACCACTAGGAGAGGTCTTCTATCAGTCTGGAGTGAGATAAGGAGGGTTGGCTGAGGACACAGGTCTTCTTGGTAATAACTCACATTTTATGGAACTACAGTATTCCCCACCACCACAAAGTAGTATTGCCTTCCTTGCTTGCTTGCATGCATTTAGGAAATCCCTCAAAACAGTTCCTTAAGTCTTACTGTCAGGTGCGAAAGATCAGGTCCACACGTGAAGGTCCAATTAAACTGATTTATTGTTGCACATGCCTATGCACATGAATCGTCTCAACTAATGGTTAGCACCTGCTTGGAATTAGATCAGAGGTGGGATTCAGCTGGTTATGTCCGGTTCGGGAAAACCGGGTAGTGGCGACTGCGGGAGGCTCCGCCCACCCGCCCTCATGTAATGCACGATACTGTGCATGCGCGGAAAGATGTGAGCATGGGCAGAGGTAGTCAAGCGCGCGCTCACATTTGCGAACCGGAAGGGAAGGGAAGTGAATCCCACCTCTGAATTAGATATGGATCAACGGAATTCGAGGGAGATTGGACTTAGTTCCCTTATGACTATGTAGGGATTCTAGGCCACTGATGGCTAACCATTTTGCCGTCGCGTGCCAAAAGCAGGGGGAGCATGGGAGGGTCATGCGTGCGCATGCCCACACCCATAATTCAAAGTGCCCTGCCCCCCCAGAGCATGCGCACATGAACCCCCCCCCCACGCTCCCCACACTTTTGGCACACAATGGCACGGTGGGCCAGGTAGACCTGTTTTTCGCCCTCCCCAGGCTCCAGAGGCTTTCTTAGAGCCTGGGGAGGGCAGAAACAGCCTTCCCCAATCCCTACCCCCAGAGGCTGGAAACGGCCCAATTTCTGACTTCCGGTGGGACTGGAAGGCCCAAAAATGCGCGCTGGAGCTGAGCTAGGGCAACGCTTGCGTGCCCACAGATATGGCTCCGCGTGCCACCTGTGGCACGCGTGCCATAGGTTCGCCATCATGGTTCTAGGCTGATGCCTCTTTTAATTCCACCTCCAGGTTTTGCTACCCTTCTCCTGCACTTACAGTGTATTGATTCACATCAATTGGCTATTGTTTCTGTCATTGATTTTAAGGTTGGAATGGCCTATAAATAATGTTAAACACATACAAGCACAATTTTTTGACCCGATTTTCACAACCTTTTGATATTTGACCTGAAGGCGGAAAAGATAGAATGCAAACTTTATATTGCCAAGGTCCGGCTTTTATTCTCAGTAGGGTGGGCCAGGAAATATTTGCCTTCTGAAGACTGATTGGAATAGACCTGATTGTATAATACAGCTGTTGATTGGTTTAGAAGTACCGTATTTTTCGGAGTATAAGACACACCTTTCCCCCCCTAAAAGGGGGTGAAAATTTAGGTGCATCTTATACAACGAATGTAGCCCCGCCCACCCACTGGCCCCCACTCTTTGGCCTCTGCCTTGCAGCAGTTACCTCCTTGCAAGCAAACAGCCAGAAAAAACAGCTCCTTTCAGCTTCAGCACAGCCTAATTAGCACCAGTGGATTGGATCAGCCTCCCGACTCTCAGCTTATTTGCTCTCAGCTGTTTTGCACAGGGCTCTGCTGCTTGCTTGCAAAGAGGTAAATTGCTGGAGCTGATTTTTTTTTTCCTTATGCTAATCAAGCTACGCTGAAAACGAAAATGAAAGTAAAGCAGGCTCTTTGCTGTTTGCTGCAATGAGGCAAAATTGCTCAGAAGCAGAGGGAGATTTCTTTTTCGACTTTTCCTCACCCAAAAAAAGGTAGGTGCATCTTATACTCCGAAAAATATGGTAGACAACGCTGCCTTTTAGGGCTGGATAGCATCTGATCTCAGATATCCGCTTTGGAATCTAAAATTTCAGAGAAATAACATGGCTGCAAACAAACACAGCTCCTAGCAGATGTGGCATATCACAGCCCTCGCTAGTCCCCAGCTAGCAATCCTTAACTCTCTTCAGTTCTTCGCAGCAAATTTGAGGTGGCCTTCATTTGCAAAGTCGTTTCAGCCCTTCCCTTTCCAACTTGGTGACCAATGCTTTGGTTAAGGTCAAATCTCTGCATTGCACTGCCCTTCAAGCAATATTGCATCAGTAAAATATCCTTTCAGTTACGGTTATATTAGAGATAGCTATTGACTTCCTTCTTTTTTATTGCGCTATAAAACATGCTGCAGCAAGAAAAGAAAAAACAAAAAAACAAAAAGAAAAACAAAAAGAAAGAAAGAAAGAAACAACCAAACAAAGAAGCAAAGGTTTATTTTGCAACAGAGAATTCATGGGGATTGTTTAGAGCTGACTCTTCAAGTCTTCAGCCGCATGTTGGAGAAGCTGGCTTCCTTGGGATATTCTGAACTCTCCTCCAGCTACTTTGACAAGCATAATTACAGCACACATTTTATACAGGCCTATAAGTAGATGATGAAACGATCCCTTGAGTCTTCGGCGGTATAATCAAAACACAAATGATATCTTATATGCATCCGTTTCTTTGCTTTAATGTTGGAAGCCAAGCTTGGTTATTTTTTCCCCCCTCCGTTGATTCACAAGTATTTGGATTCCCTTCTGTGGCTTCTAACAGCAAAGGGTATGAGGCTCTGGTTGTCGCGTTGTTGTTGTTGTTGTTTTGCCACTCCAAGTGTAGATGGTGCTGTCAGTATAGCCTTCGGGGGGGGGGGGGGTTGGAATAAGCTGCAGGAAAGGGCATGGTAAGAAAATTGGCATGTCCTGGAACTCAGAGGCTTCTGGGAGGAGAATCAGCTGATTAGAAGACTGGCAAAACCGGACATCTCTGATGGCACTGGTGGCATGGAGCCAATTCTGTGGTTCAAAATGAGGAAAGAGTGAATAAGCAGAGAGATAGGGAGAGGGAGAGAGAGAGAGAGGAGGAAGAGGGAGGGAGAGGGGGGTAGAGGGAGAGAGAGGAGGGGAGAGAGAGAGACAGAGGAAGGGAGAGGAAGACGGAGGGAGAGAGGGAGCGAGAAGAGCAGGAGAGGGAAGGAGAGAGAGAGGGAGAGGGAGGGGGAGAGAGAGGAGGGAGGGAGGGAGAGACAGAGGGAGAGGGAGGGAGAGACAGAGGGAGGGAGAGAGGAGCGGGGAGAGGGAAGGAGAGACAGAGGGAGGGAGAGGGGGAGAGAGAGGAGAGGGAGAGGGAGGGAGAGGGAGAGAGAGATAGAGGGAGAGAGGGAGAGGGAGGGCGGGAGAGAGACAGAGGGAGAGAGAGGGGGAGAGGAAGGGAGAGAGAGGGAGAGAGAGACAGAGGGAGGGATAGAGAAAAGGAGGGAGGAAGAGACAGAAGGAGGGAGAGGGAGAGAGAGGGAGAGGAGGGGGAGAGAGAGGAGAGAAGGAGGGAGAGAGAGGAAGGGAGAAAGAGGAGGGAGAGGGGAGAGAGGGGGTGAGTAAAGTAACATCTCTATTCGGCAAATGTTCATTTCCATGCTGTAGGCCAAATATGATAAAAGAGAAGGGGATTTGTAAGAATGAATCAGTGGATGGTAAAAGGCACCATAGGTAATTCAAAGTTATCACAGCATCCCCATGATCATGTGATCCAGTGGTGAAATCCTCTAAAGTCTGCTATCGGTTCTGTGAGACTGCTACCGAGCGCGTGTTTTGCGTGTGCCCACGCAACACTAAAAAAGGAACATTTGAAGCCTTCTGAGTCTGCAAAGGTAAGTAGAACAACAAGGGGGGGGATCTGCTGCACCACACAATTTAGATTAGCTAGAAAGCAGGAAATCTGACGATTCTAGCTAATATAAATTGCGCGTCACAGCTGATCGTCGCCCAGCTGATTGTCGGAAATACCAGTTCGCCCGAACCAGTAGCATTTTTTACTACCAGTTCAGCCAAATTGGTCCGAACCGGTAGCATTTCACCCCTGATGTGATCCAAATTCAGATGCTTGGCAACTGGTTCATATTTATGACCATTGATGTGTCCCAAAGTCATGTGATCCCCTTTTGTGACCTTCTGGCCAGCAATAGGGAAGCCAAATTCAGTAACATGCTGCTGTCACTGAAGTTTCTGGCTAACAAATGAATGAAGATCTTTTTTCCTGCAGCCTGCCTCCATTTTGTTTCAGCATCTTTCTCCCGGCTTGGAACCCGACCTGATTTTTCTTCCAACAGAAGTCTGATAGAAGTCTCAATGATATCACATTGGTGGAAGAAATATCCAGATTCAGTTCCAAGCCAGGAGAAAGGCACTGGAAACAAAATGGAGGCTGGAGGCTGATTGGAAAGAGGGTCCATTTATTGATGAAGCAGAAGCACATGGGTGGTTCTGGGCAGCTGACCATATGGAGTTGAGTGTGAGGGGCTTTTATAACTTCTCTTGGACTTTAAACTTGAGCTTCCTGTTCCTGTGCAAGAACGTGTATTCTATTGGCTGTTGTAGGGGGTCATAGCTGGCTCTGTAGGTTGTCTCAGCTCCCAGGTTTGGTTGAAGTTTGGTTGATGCAATGAAGGGTCTTGTTGGGCAATTCCTATTGTGGCTGAGGGCCAGTAGTGGGTTCCTCCCGGTTCGGTCCGGTTCGGCCAAGCCGGTAGTGGTGACGATATGACATCACCGAACCGGTTCTCTCCCCCCCGCCCTCCCACCCCCCCCCACCCCACCCCATGTTATTCTTACCTTTTATTTGGTCCCACCCCCAATCTATTGCTGCCTCCTGAGTCCCAGGTGATGACTAGAGGGAAAAAAACTGTTTAAACTCTTGCCGCGGGGCTTCAAAGGGCTGTCCTACAACTGATCAGTGTTAAAAGCAAACAAATGAGTCGGGTCGTAAGTGCGAAGACTGGTCGTAAGTGCGAGGACCTTCCAGAAATGACTCTGACCAGCTAGCCACACCCACCTAGTCACATGACCTCCAAGCCACACCCACACCCACAAAATAAGCCACGCCCACAGAACCGGTAGTAAAAAAATTTAGAACCCACCCCTGCTGAGGGCTAATCCTATCTTTGTTCAGGCCTTGCTGCAGGGAATTTTTGCCTATGAATAGAGCTATCTCTTTATCTCTTAAGTGCTGACATCTGCTGTGGGCTATTAAGGAAGGTGGGGGCTGCCTTCTCCCTCTAAAAAAACATGTTTCTCCATTTCTCATCCAGGGAAATATAATATTCTGCCTTTTTAATATTTCACAAAATATTTCATTCTTCTAGGAGAGGGGTTGGTGCTAACTTCCTACAACATGCATAGTGACATCAGGATGCAAAGGGCAGAAGGTTGTACAATTGCTTCATTTGCATGATAACGTTGAGCTATGCATGATGTCATTCTTCCCCACCCCCAACCCCTTGTGGATGTCCAGGAGCAGCATTGTAAATTAGAATTATTAATTAGCACAGCTCCCATTATGCATCCTTCTCTGGAATCTTCTGGCTTTGCCATAAGTTGGCTTTGGGGCAGTGGTGAAATTCAGCTGGCTCTATCTGGATCGCACGATCCGGTAGCACCATGGCGGGAGGCTCCACCCACCCACGTCATCACATCCTGTTTTTGACCCTCCGCGCATGCGCAGAAGGTTCTGCGCATGCGTGGAGGAGGCGCCCGCGGTCACATTTGCAAACTGGTAGCGAAGGTAAGTGACTCCTACCCCCACTTTGGGGCCATCAGAAGAATATAAAGAAGCACGGAGTGTCATTTCTTGCTTCCTAGCTCCCTTATTTGATGCTTTTCTATATATTCTCCTTCTGTCTACCTCTTTTATTCTACACACTTACAAAGACTTGCAGCTTAATTGCCTGATTTGATCTGGTTTCATTAAAACTCTTTCCCTTTATTCTACAAAAAGTTAACACCAGTCATATTTTTTTCTCTTTTTCCTGTCTGTCTTCATAGCATACCAGGGCACAAGAAGGAATAGGTAGTTGCTTCAATAAGAGATTGTATACTCCAGCACAGGAGTGACTGCACCTAACTCGGGCTGTTTTACAAAATACAAAACGTAATGAAATTGTCTAAAAATACGACAGAGAGCAGACAAATAGGTTTCCAAATTTGTAATAATCAGCACTCTGCTTCAAAAGCACTGGCCTTCAAAATGCCCAGTGGTGATAAAGGTTTATTTGTTACAATCAGACTGCTCCATTGGTAGCCATTTTATTACATTATTGGAAAAGAGAAACATGCTGGCTAGGGAATTCTGGGAGTTGAAGTCCACACATCTTAAAGTTGCTGAGAAATACCGCTCTGAGAAGTCTTATTTGTAAATAGTTTTGGGGGGGGGGAGGAAGATGTAAGCATATAAACTGATGAGGCAGTTCCTTGAAACCATCGTTCCCCAATCCACATTCTTAACTCCTTTCCCCCCCCCCCAAAAAAAAATGCCTAGAAGCAGTTGCCAACTTGGAAAGGAAACTGTCTGAATCACAGTAATGATTGGAGCAGTTTCCTACTGCAGCATCTGTTCTTATGCTGCTCCTAGTATCAATACTGATAGCAAATTGTCCCCAACAATCTGAGTCCTCATTTTACTGACCTCAGAAGGGCAGAGGTCCAAGTCAACCTTGAGGTCTGTCGGGATCAAACTCCTGGCTGTGGGCAGAATTAGCCTGTAATACTGCATTTGTGCCACAAGGGCTCTGGGTTAGGTGGGGGTAGGTTCCTGGGGGTTTGGCAGGGTTCAGGCGATCCTCTAGCCCAGCGGTCTGCTACCTTAACCACTCAAAGAGCCATTTGGACCCATTTCCCACAGAAAAGAAAACACCGGGAGCCACAAAATCTGGGTGGACGTGGCCAGCTCAATGTCACTCACTTCCACCAGTCACATAACCCCCCCCAGCCACGCCTACCCAGTCGATCATTAGGGCAGAGAACCAGTTATTAAAAAACACCAGGAACCACAAAATCCTTTTGACATCTCTCTCTCTCCCCTCCCTCCCTCCCCCCCTCTCTGTATCTCTCTATGTCTCTCTAGCTCCCCCTCTCTCTTTATCTCTCTGTCTCTGCCCTGGCCGCTTCTCCATCTCCTGCTGTCACCCTTACCTTCTCAGGCCAGGCGAGGAGTGACTGGGAGGGGAGGGCGAGGGGTGGGGCCAGACAGTGGTGGGATCACCTGACAGGGAGCCACAGCAGAGGGCGCAAAGAGCTGCATGCAGCTGCAGAGCCGCAGGTTGCTGATCCCTGCTCTAGCCAAGGATCGCCAGGGTTCGGCAAACCCCCAAATGCCACCCCCCCATCTGGCCACACCCACCCTGCCCCTCCCAGGAGTCTTCACATAACCCATTCATCATTCCAGGTAAGTGCAGGGGCCGCATGGAGGGTCTGGAAAGGCAAAAAACAGGGCCTACCGGATGTTACGGAAGTCTGGAAATGGGTCTGTTTGCGGCCTCCGGAGGGCCTCCGGACACCGGGGGGAAGCAATTTTCGCCCTCCCAGCGGCTCAAGAAAAGCCTCTGGAGCCAGAAGAGGGTGAAAAATGCCCCCTCACCACCGTGGTGCAGGTGGCTGACTAGGCCACGCCCACCATGGCCACGCCCACCCAGCAACAGCGCAGCGAATCCAGTGCTAAAGGATCTGAAGCCCACCCTTGGGGTTAGGCACGGGTTAGACAAGGCACAAGTTAGCAATAAACTCTGCAAGAAGGAGTTCTTGTAGAGTTCTTGATATGTAAAGAGTCATGGAGACAGGATTACTAGACTTCCAGCAAGTCCTCCTTTATATTTTTATGTCCTCCATCCATCAGACTTACTCTTAAAAATCAAACATGGTCCCCAGTCTTCTTGAGGTGTTAGTTTCTTGATCTGGTCTATCTACCTCAAAGACTTGGAGATGGGAGAACTCTGTTTGTGAGTAGAAGGAATTACTATCTTATGCTATGTAAGTGCATTGTGGTATCACAACTGCAAATAGCAGGTAAGTAGTAACTTAGTTTTGCAAAGCTACTCCCTTCGGGAGTAGGGCGGTATACAAATTTAATAAAATGAAAATGAAAATGAAAATGAAAGCATGACCCACGTGTCAAAACCACCTCTCTATTTCATGTTTTCTAGCCTGCAGGGACTAGTAAGCCAAAACTCAATAGCAAAATATCAATTTGGGGCTTTGCGTTTTTCTCTTGTTGTTTTTACAAATTAATCTCTTAAAATCAGGAGTTGCTTTGTACAACTCCCCCGCAAACTTCTCAAAACAGGAAAAAAGTTTAACCCTGCCCAAAATTGATGTCATCGCTGTGTTGCTGGTGTGCCCTTGAGTGAGACTTAGAGGCTACCCTGTATAATAAAGAAAAGAAAAGAAAGGAAAGGAAAGAATAAAGGAAAGAAAGAAAGAAAGAAAGAAAGAAAGAAAGAAAGAAAGAAGAGAAAGAAAGAAAGAAAGAAAGAAAGAAAGAAAATAGAAAAGGGGAAGGGGAAGGGGAAGGGGGAAGGGGAAGGGGGAAGGGGAAGGGGAAGGGAGAGGGAAGGGAAGGGAACAAAAGGGGAAGAGAAGGAAAGAGAAGAGAAGGAAAGGGAAGGGAAGGGAAGGGAAGGGAAGGGGAAGGGAAGGGGAAGAGAAGGGAAGGGAAGGGAAGGGGAAGGGAAGGGGAAGGGGAGAGGAGAGGAGAGGAGAGGAGAGGAGAGGAGAGGAGGAGAGAAGAGGAGAGGAGAGGAGAGGAGAGGAGAAGGGAAGGGAAGGGAAGGGGAAGGGAGAGGAGAGGAGAGGAGAGGAGAGAAGAAGGGAAGGGAAGGGAAGGGAAGGGAAGGGAAGGGAAGGGAAGGGGAAGGGAAGGGAGAGGAGAGGAGAGGAAGAGGGAGAGGAGAGGAGAGGAGAAGAGAAGAGAAGAAAGAGAAGAGAAGAGAAGAGAAGAGAAGAGAAGAGAAGAGAAGAGAAGAGAAGAGAAGAGGAAGAGAAGAGAAGAGAAGAGAAGTCCTAGTTGTGGAAAAATCCATCACCACCACCACCATCATCCTGGGAAAAGCTTCAACACCCTTCCCGATGTTTCACAAAATATGCAGAAAAAAGAATAAGGAGAAAGTTTCTAGGAGTAAAAAAAAAACAAGAAGCTTTTGCAAAGTCAGGTTAAAAGGCGAAGTGTTTCTCGCGATGCAAATGAAAATGAAAAAGAGCAAATTCCAGCTATTGGAGTGGGCGCGACCTGTTCCAACCGGTGAACGCAGGGAAAACACAACATAGGCAAAGATCTAAAGATGCATTGTTATTTTTCCGTGATGAGCGAGTCAGGTCACTCCCAGCTCCTAGGGAGCCCCGTTCCAAGAGCCAAACGATACATTAGATGAAGAGTTTGAAGGAGCCGAATTCCAACTGGGATACTTCCCTTCTTAGCCCAAAGCAGCTGGGAGCGGTGAACCCCAGTCTGCATGGGGACTGTCATGCTGGATGGGAAAGCTATATTGTAGGAAAGCTTTAGCTTGGACCAGAGAAAGGCCCAACGTGCAAACAAATTCTTCCCGAGCAAGGGATCTCCCTGGGATAACAAATAATATTGTTCTCAAGATTTTTTGCCTTGCCTGTTGGCTAAACCGCCTGGCAGCTTTGCAGCTGAAAATATTGCTGGTGTTAGAAAGTTTTCCCTATCCCTATAACTGCAGGTTTTCAGTTATAATATATACAGTATATTTTCCCTAGGAGCAAAAAAAAATAATAATAATAATACAGAAATTTCCCTAGCAAATGTAGAAGGGGAAGGCTCCCTCTAAGTTGGTGTTTTAGACACTTTTTCGTCGAAGTTCTCCAAAGTCCATGTGGAAGTGATCCTGCCGGTTGAAGACTTCGCATCTGGAGACCCTCCTGGCTGGAAGAAGCTGCTCCATGTCCTATGCAGATAATATGCAGGTTGAGGAATGTTTATTTATTATTCATTTAGCATAAGGCGTGTCATACATGGACTAGCAAGGGATGTTGACCTGCCTATACTCAGTTGAATTATTTAGTTTCTTCTCCCCTCCCACAACTGCACCACTATGCCTTCTTTCCTTCCTTCCATCCATCCATCCATCCTCCCCATTCTCATCTTCCTTCCTTCCTTCCTTTCTCCCCCTTCTCATCTTCCTTCCTTCCTTCCTTTCTCCCCTTCTCATCTTACTTCCTTCCTTCCTCCCCCTTCTCATCTTCCTTCCTTCCATCCTTTCTCCCCTTCTCATCTTCCTTCCTTCCATCCTTTCTCCCCTTCTCATCTTCCTTCCTTCCTTCCTCCCCCTTCTCATCTTCCTTCCTCCCCTTCTTATCTTCCTTCCTTCCTTCCTTCCTCCCCTTCTCATCTTCCTTCCTTCCTCCCTCCCTCCCTCCCCTTCTCATCTTCCTTCCTTCCTTCCTTCCTTCCTTCCTTCCTCCCCCTTCTCATCTTCCTTCCTCCCCTTCTTATCTTCCTTCCTTCCTCCCCTTCTCATCTTCCTTCCTTCCTTCCTCCCTCCCTCCCCCTCTCATCTTCCTTCCTTCCTTCCTACCTCCCCTTCTCATCGTCCTTCCTTCCTTCCTTCCTTCCTTCCTTCCTTCCTTCCTTCCTTCCTTCCTTCCTTCCCAAGCTATAGTAGACTTATATACCACTACACGGTGCTTTACAACCCACTCTGAGCAATTTCCAGAGTCAGCCTATTGCCGTCAACAATCTGGGTCTTCATTTTACCAATCTCGGAAGGATGGAAAGCTGAATCAACCTTGACCCGGTCTGGCTCGAACTTCTGGCAATGGGCAGAATTAACCTGCAATACTGCATTCTAACCCCTGTACGACCAGGGCTCTTAACACAACTTTAGCCTGTTTTGCAAAAAAACTAAGCAGAGTCAGACTTGATTAATATTTGAAAGAGAGGCTACAGGAAACAAAAGGGCCACCAGCTTTAAAAAAAAATCCAAGAAAGTGGCAACAGTAATCTATTTCTACATTGTTGCCAGAGGTGGGTTTCAGCAGATTCTGACCAGTTCTGGAGAACCAGTAGCAGAAATTTTGAGTAGTTCGGAGAACCAGTAGTAAAAATTCTGACTGGTGCCACCCCCACCTATTATTTGCCTCCCAAGTCCCAGCTGATCGGGAGGAAATGGGGATTTTGCAGTATCCTTCCCCTGCCACGCCCACCAAGCCACGCCCACAGAACCGGTAGTAAAAAAAATCGAATCCCACCACTGATTGTTGCCAAGAAAATGACATGGAACGAATGACTGGGAAAGAGGACCTGGGCTGGACATTGGAAAGACTTCACTTTTTATTGTTGTTGCAGCTGATTGTCTTGTTACACAAATAAAAGTCCCAGGAGAAACAAGCACTGCTGAAATTAGAATGGATGTGAAGCTTCTACTCTCCCCATTAATCAGAATAGAGCTGGAAGGGACCTTGAAGGTCTTCTAGTCCAACCCCCTGCTCAAGCAAGAAAACCCTATACCATTCCAGATAAATGGCTCTCCAATTCTTCTTAAAAACCTCCAGTGATGAAGCACCCACAACTTCTGAAGGGCCAGTGCTTCCACTGGTTAATTGTTCTCGCTGTTAGGAAGTTTCTCCATGATTCCAGGTTGCTTCTCTCCTTGATTAGATTTCATTGTAGTCCTGCCTTCTGGTGCTTTGAAAAATAAGTTGACCCGCTCTTCTTTGTGGCAGCCCCTCAAATAGTGGAATACTGCTATCGTGTCACCCCAGTGGTTCCGCCCGGTTCCACCGAGCCGGTAGCGGTGACGATATGACGTCCTCGACCGGTTCTCCCCCCCCGCCCCCCACCCACCCACCCACCCCCCGCATTATTCTTACCTTTTATTTGGCCCCACCCCCAATCTATTGCTGCCTCCTGAGTCCCAGCTGATGGCTAGAGAGAAAAAAAATTGTTTAAACTCTTGCCACGGGGCTTCAAAGGGGCCGCCCTACAGCTGATCAGTGTTAAAATAAAACAAATGAGTAGACCAGTACCTGCAAAAATAAATGGGTAGACCAGTGCCTGCAAAAATGCATGAGTAGACCGGTGCCAGCAAAAATAAATGGGTAGACCAGTGCCTGCAAAAATACATGAGTAGATCAATGCCTGCAAAAATAAATGGGTAGGTCGGTACAGCTCTGCAAGCAGTTAAAAGCCTGGTAGACCAGTACCTCTGCTAAATCCTAAATAATTGTCACACGACCATCAAGCCATGCCCACAAAATAAACCATGCTTACAGAACCAGTAGTAAAAAAATTTAGAACCCACCCGTGTCACCCCCCCCCCCAGTCCTTCTTTTCTCTAGACTAGCTACACACAGTTCCTGCAACCATTCTTTGTATGTTTTAGTCTCTCTAGGCCTTTAACCATCTTAGTTGCTTTTTATCCTGCTGTGATCCAGCCAAAATTCCTTGCCTGTGGACCAGTTGCTCTTCAGATCTTCATCAGGAAAGTCTCTGCCAAAATCCACAAAAAAAACCAACACCCCCCCCCCCCCCAAAAAAGACTAGAGAATACTAACTTTGTTTTCTCCCTCTGTCGGTTGCTCCTGCCCCACCCCTTCCTCCATGCTTCCCGTGTGGCTGGAGTCCCCCTCAGGGCTTGCTATGTACATGACTACAAACACAGGCATGCTAATTGTACACACACAATTAACATCACACCTAGGGATTTTTTCCCAAAGAAAAATCGTGGGAAAATCCTGCGTTTTTGGTGTACTCCCAAGCTAGGGGCTCCAAAAGTATCTTTCTTTTCCACTTCCCCATCCCACTGAGATTCTATTTTTTCTTCTTCTTCTGACTCTGAAAACATCACCTTACCTGTCTCTTAGGGGTGGGTTCTACTTACCTTTACTACCAGTTTGCAACACACGCACGCACGCACTTCTGCACATGCGCAAATCGTCCATGATGACATCTGGGCAGTGGGCAGAGCCTCCTGCCCGCTTTTACTACCAGTTCGCAAGAACCGGACCGAACCGGGAGCAACCCACCACTGCTGTCTGTCTCCACACTGCCTCTTCCCCAATCTACACCTCCCTCGATTGTCACTTTTCTGATCTGAGTCATTAAGACAGACCTCTATGGGTTCTTGTGTTGTTTCGGGGTTGCGTCAAGTTCTGAGGAAAATCTTTTGCGAAGCTAAATGGTTAAACCGGATGTCTGCAACCCGCGGCTCCAGAGTCTCTTGTGGCTCTTTCGTCCCCCTGCTGTGGCTCCCTATTGGCTGAACTCACCACAGGCTGGCCCCACCCCTCGCCCTCCCCCTTCCAGTCACTCCTCACCTGGCCTGAGAGAGAGAGAGAGAGAGAGAGAGACCTGTTTCCCACAGAAAACACTGGGAACCACAAAACATAGGTAGGCGTGGCTGGAGGGGTCATGTGACAGGGTGGGAGTGAGTGACATTGAGTTGGCCACACCCACCCAACTTTTGTGGCTCCCGGTGTTTTCTTTTCTGTGGGAAACGGGTCCAAATGGCTCTTTGAGTGTTTAAAGTTGCAGACCCCTGGGTTAAAACTAATGGATCAATTTCCTAACGATGAAAACGGAAAGCGTTAGAAGCTTTATTGTTAATAATTCATTGATAATAAGACTAACATTAATGCTAAAAAACAGAAGACTGAATAAACAAGACAGGAGCTGAAATAGTAGGAGGCAGCGATAGGACCAATAGTCCTCGATTTACAACATGTCGTTTAGTTCAAAGTTACAACAGCACAAAGTTGTTGTACAACAGAAGAAAGTTGACTTATGACCATTTTTCACACTTACGACCATTGCAGCATCCCCGTGGTCACGTGATCAAAATTCAGATGCTTGGCAACTGGCATGGGTTTATGACAGTTGTAGAGTTGCCAGGTGTCCACTATTTGAGCGGACAGTCCGCTTTTTTCACATTATGTTCACTATTTTTTTTCACAAAATAGTGGACATTTTTTTTATTCAAAAGCTTTATGATGAAATGGTACATAATCTAAAGCTGTACAGTCTAAGAGAATAAGGATAGGAGAATCACGTTTTGTCTTTTTTTTCATAAGTTAGAATGAAAGAGCCAGCTCCAAGTTTACTGAAACTGTTCCAGTATTGTGCATCAATTCCGGTATCAAATGCAAACGTTGAATGAATTTTCAGCATCATGGGAAATTTGTGGACTGACGAACGTAACCGACTGCTTGTACCATCAGTTCGAAGTGAACTTTGCATATTTTTTAATATTTCTCAACGTTGTACTGAAATTAAAGAATTATTCCTTAAACACAAAGAATTGATCAAAGCTGCGCAGTCAAATAAAAAATACACACGACAGCAAAGTAAAATGTAATTTACTATTTTACATATTATTATAATATATTTGATGTTTTGAATTTTAAGTAAAGTTTTGAAGTGATTATTTTAATACGTGTTAAAATGATTGTAAGAAAATATATAATTTAATTGTAAAATTTTGTTTTATTTTTTTACTTCTTAAACCCCCCCCCCCCCTCCCCGCTTGTCCGCTATTTTTTGGAAGCAGACCTGGCAACCCTACCACCCTGACTTGGAGAGTCTAGATTCAAAAGTTAAGAGCTCAGATTGGCTCTTCTCTTGTTTGACCTTCCCAAGAGCTCTGCATAGTCAGTTGAGCAACAAGGGAAGACAGAATCGCCAGGCTTTTGCCATTTTATGCCAGGTGTAATCATTTGTCTGTTGCCTTTAAGAAAATCTCTTGAGTGGGCACAGCAGTCCACAGCACCTGATTTTGTTTCCTAATATGTAACAGCTGCTCCAGCCATCAAGCAGCTTAAAGAGCTGTCAAAGAGAGCACCTTTCTCTCCCTAGAGTAAACAGTTGTTTTCTTCTATCAAGTGTTCAGAACATACATGGATAGATTAGGTAGAAAGATAGGTAGGTATTTAGGTTGGTGGATGGGTGAGTGGTTTAGTAGGTAGGTTTGGTTGGTTGGTAGGTAGGTAGGTTGGTAGATAGGAAGGTAGATGATAGATGATTGATAGATGACTGATAGGCAGGTAGGTGATAGATATAAAAATAAAGCATGGGTTAACTATTGTTGAACATCTCCAAGAAAACTGCAATCATAATTAATTAATAGGAGCCTGAGTGGCGTTGGAGGCTAATGCCTCCTACTGAGGCAGCATTTAACATCCAGCTGCCTGCAATTACTGCTGGTTCGAATCTCTCCAAGGCTCAAGGTTGACTCAGCCTTCCATCCTTTCTAAGGTGGGTAAATTGAGGACCCAGTTTGTGGGGGCAATAAGCTGACTTTATAAATATACAAAAGTATGAAGGCTATTGCTTAACACACTGTAAGCCACCCTGAGTCTCCGGAGAAGGGCGGCATATAAATCAAAAAAAAAAAAAAAATTGAGCATCTCAATCCAGCATCCCAACTCAAGGGCATCTTTCTTTTCTTTTTTATAGTACAATTCTAAATAAGGCTAATTCAATAGCTAGGTATTATGTGCAAATGTGTGTGTGTGAAATAAGGCAGTCTAATGCAGTAACTAAAAAATTCGGGGAGTTTTTCTCTAAAGTTTCCCTGAAGGAATATCAGGTTGGAGAAAGATGAGCTAATAAAGTAAGATATAGCATCTATTATCCTTTTGATGTGGTACCATTTCAACATCTTGCTCTTTTTTTTTTTTCCTGATCTTTGAGACGAACAAGTGCAGTCTCTCTTCTTTCACATATATTTAAGAACTTGATCATCCTGTCCATTGTGTTTATCATCGTTTATTTTTTGTTTTATCCAAGAGAGGGATTTTTTTTAAAAAAAGGAGAACTACTGGCTTTGTAAATGTGATTTATTTATTTGGAAAATTTATATTGTCGCCTACTCACAGACAAGCCCGTTTTTGCTCCTGGGGGGGGTGCAGGAGGCCGAGTGCTTCCTGTCACATCCTGTGGCCATGCTCACCATGGCCACGCCCATCCAGCCGGTCATTAGGGCAGAGAACCAGTTGTTAAAGTATTTGAATCTCACCACTGGTCATAACCAGGGGTGCCTTTTATCAGGTTCGCCTGATCCGCCAGTTGCGTCCCTTTCTGGATCGGGACGCCTTGCGCACGGTCACTCATGCCCTAGTTACCTCCCGTATGGACTACTGTAATGCTCTCTACATGGGGCTCCCCTTGAAAAGCACCCGGAGGCTCCAACTGGTCCAGAACGTAGCCGCACGGGTGATTATGGGCGCAGCTCGTTACGCCCATGTAACACCTCTCCTACGCGAGCTGCACTGGCTCCCGGTGGTCTTCCGGGTGCGATTCAAGGTGTTAGTTATCACCTTTAAAGCGCTCCATGGCTTAGGACCTGGGTACCTACGAGACCGTCTTTTGCCACCAATAGCCTCCCACTGACCAGTTCGTTCTCACAGGGAGGGACTACTCAGGGTACCATCAGTCAAATTATGTCGACTGGCGACTCCCAGGGGGAGGGCCTTCTCTGTGGGGGCTCCAACCCTTTGGAATGAACTGCCCCCCGGAGATACGGAATATCCCTGATCTCCGTGCTTTCCCGCCGTCCCCTCAAGACCCTGATGTTCCAACAGGCAGGGCTAAACATACAAACATGTGAATGATTTTTTAAATGTTATCTAATTCTGGGTTTTATTTAATTGACCAAACTAAGTAATAATTTTAATTAGCAATTTTATGATGTTTGTGTGTCTATATTTTTCTTGACTGTACACCGCCTTGAGTCCTACGGGAGAAAGGCGGTATAGAAATATAATAAATAAATAAATAAGTCACTTTTTTCAGTGCCATTGTGACTTCGAACAGTCGCTAAACAAATGGTTGTAAGTCAAGGATTTGTTTGTTTGTCTTATTAGATTTATATACCGCCCTACTCCCGAAGGACTCAGGGCGGTGAACAGGCACAAAATAAAATACATAGATACAAAAGTTAAAAAACATAATTAAAACCAGATTAAATAATTTAGCCCGAGACAATTAAAAATCCCAATAATTTAAAACAGATTAAAATTTTGATTTAAAAGAATTTTAAAACAGGGGAGAAAATTAGGCCAGGCCGGCTTGCTGGAATAGGAGGGTCTTAAGAGCACGGCGGAAAGTACGCAGATCCGGGATCCTACGTATCTCTGGGGGGAGCTCGTTCCAGATAGTGGGTGCCCCCACAGAGAAGGCCCTCCCCCTGGGGGCCGCCAGTCAACATTGTTTGGCTGACGGCACCCGGAGGAGCCCCTCTCTATGAGAGCGTACCGGCCGGTGGGAGGCTGCTTGTGGTAGTAGGTGGTCCCGTAAAGGATTTCCTGCAGTGGATTTGATCTCCCACTACCCTCCATCAGCTGGCAGGAACTGATGGATGTCAAAGCCCAACATATCTAAAGAGCATCTGATTAGGGAATGCTAAATCTGGTAGGAATTTATTAAATCTGAACATCAGTGAAATTCCACAACCGAAGAGATCCGTCAGTTCGAACCAGAGCTCATCAAGAAGACATCTTTCCAAAATCCTCATCACTTGTGCAGTAGAAAAAGGAAGAATCTGAGCTGACCAATTAATGATGGTCTGGAAAGTAATACATTAAAAGGCCGTGTTTGAGAACTGCCAGACCGAAGAAGCTATTAATTAGCCTTGGGTGCACATTAGCTTTCAGTTCTGATAGATTCTCCTTGGAATCCACCCTGTCTTTTTCCTTGGCAGCTGAGTCTGGTTTTTCTGCATCTCACACTTCTTGCAGTAAATAAGGACTTTTGATTTAGCTTTTAGCAGAAGGGTGTCCTAAATGTACTAGCTGATTATCTCAGATCTTCTCTGTCTCTTGGTTTGGTTCGGCTTTCGGTCTAATGGCCCCTTCAGCATATTTTGTCCCAGTGTTTCTCAATCTCAGAGAAATTAAGAGGTGTGGACTTCAACTCCCAGAATTCCCCAGCCAGCAAAGCTGGTCAGGGAATTCTGGGACTTAAAGTCCACACCTCTTAACGTTGCAGAAATTGGAGAAAATACTGCCTAATATGCTGACTCTATAAACCGCTTAGAGAGATCTGTAAAGCACTGTGAAGCAGTATATAAGTCTAAGCGCTATTGCTATTGCTTATCCTAATGTAATTTGACACCAATTCAATTGATTTGGAGAAGAATGGATGCTTATTGTGGAAACTCTGCTAGAGATGCCTACATCCAGAAAACAATAAAGAAAATGAATATCGCCTTCATTCTTTGTAATGATGTTCACCTAACAACTAAATGTCTTGGGATCCAATCAGGGTAAAGAATACTGGTCCCCACCCCCAAACTACATTCAAATTAAAAAGGGTTTACACTTAGGCTAGAAAAACCAAATGTACAGATACAGACTAGGTGAAACTTGGCTCAACAGCAGTAACTGCAAGAGGGATCCTGGAGTTCTAGTGAACAATTTATTTATTTATTTATTTATTTATTTATTTATTTATTTATTTATTTATTGGTTCGATTTATATGCCGCCCTTCTCCGGAGACTCAGGGCGGCTTACAATGTGTTAAGCAATAGCCTTCATACTTTTGTATATACCTGCTTAGTGGGGCTTTCGGCCCCTCCTAAGCGGTGTTCTTTTTATATATATATATACAAAGTCAGCTTATTGCCCCCACAATCCGGGTCCTTATTTTACCTACCTAGAAAGGTTGGAAGGCTGAGTCAACCTTGAGCCTGGTGAGATTCGAACTTGCAGTAATTGCAGGCAGCTGGTGCTAGTTAACAGCACTTTAGTCTGCTGCGCCACCAAGGCTCTTAAGCACAATCACTTAAAGATAAGCCAGTTAGTGTGTGGCAGCAGTCAAAAAAGCCAATACAGTCCTAGGCTATATTAACAGAGGGATAGAATCAAGATCACAAGAAGTGATAAGGTAAAGGTAAAGGTTCCCCCCCACATACGTGCTAGTCGTTTCCAGCTCTAGGGGGTGGTGCTCATCACTGTTTCTAAGCCAAAAAGCCAGTGCTGTCCGAAGACGTCTCCATGGTCATGTGGGCAACATGACTCAACGTCAAAGGCGCGCGGAATACTGTTACCTTCCCACCAAAGGTGGTCCCTATTTTTCCACTTGCATTTTTTACATGCTTTCGAACTGCTAGGTTGGCAGAAGCTGGGACGAGTAACGGAAGCTCACCCCGTTACGCAGCGCTAGGGATTCGAATCGCTGAACTGCCGACCTTTCGATCGACAAGCTCAGTGTCTTAGCCACTGAGCCACCGTGTCCCCATTCAAGAAGTGATACTACCGCTTTATAATGCCTTGGTAAGACTACCCTTGGAATACCCCATCCAATTTTTGGTCACCACAATATAAAAAAAAAAGATGTTGAGACTCTGGAAAAAAGTGCAGAGAAGAGCAATAAAGATGATTGGGGGGTGGAGACTAAAAGCTAAAACATATGAAGAACTTTTGCAGGAGTTGGGTGTGTCTAGTCTAGTGAAAAGAAGGACTAGGGGTGACATGATAGCAGCGTTCCAATATTTGAAGGGCTGCCACGAAGAAGGAGGGGGTTAACCTGTTTTCCAAAGCACCAGAAGGCAAGACAATGGATAGAAACCGAACAAAGAGAGAAGCAACCTAGAACTAAGGAGAAATTTCCTGACAGTAAGAACTATCAACAATCAACCAATGGAACAACCTTCAGAAGTTGTGGATGCTCCAATAATGGAGGCTTTTTAGAAGGGAGTGCACATCCATTTGTCCAGAATGATATAGGTTTCCTCAGGGGTGGGTTCTAAATTTTTTTACTACCGGTTCTGTGGACGTGGCTTATTATGTGGGTGTGGCTTGGAGGTCATATGACTAGGTGGGCGTGGCTAGCTGGTCAGTCTCATTTCTGGAAGGTCCTTGCACTTACGACCAGTCCTTGCACTTACGACCAGTCCTCGCACTTACGACTCGACTCATTTGTTTGCTTTTAACACTGATCAGCTGTAGGACGGCCCTTTGAAGCCCCGCGGCAAGAGTTTAAATAGTTTTTTTTCCCTCTAGTCATCAGCTGGGACTCAGGAGGCAGCAATAGATTGGGGGTGGGACCAAATAAAAGGTAAGAATAACATGGGGTGGGGGGGGGGAACCGGTTCGGTGATGTCATATCATCACCGCTACCGGCTCGGCCGAACCAGATCGAACCGGGAGGAACCCACCACTGGGTTTCCTGCTTGAGCAGGGGGTTGGACTAGAAGACCTCCAAGGTCCCTCCCAATTCTGTTACCCTGTTAAAATTTCCTCTTTCAGGTCTGAAACCCATCAGTACTGAAAGGATTGGTATTATAACTGTCAAAATTCCTGGCTGGGTTTTCGTCAGCTCTTCGTTCCATTCTGTTTAGAATTTTCCATTTATAACTGTATTTCCAAAATCAAACACCCAAGTGGATTCCTTAGTGTCTGGAAAGGAAATAGAAGAATGCTTACTTATACTTTTAATGTAAAAATTATAAATTAAACTACATACATTCTTTATAAAGCATATGCACAATATTGTATATACACTGCTCAAAAAAAATCAAGGGAACACAAGCAGAAGACATCCGAGATCTGAATGAATGAAATAGCCTTATTAAATACTTTCTAAGGTGGGTAAAATGAGGACCCGGTTTGTGGGGGCAATAAGCTGACTTTGTATAAAATATACAAAAGTATGAAGGCTATTGCTTAACGCGTTGTAAGCCGCCCTGGGTCTCCGGAGAAGGGCAGCATATAAAAATAAATAAAAATAAAAAATAAATACTTTGTCCGTTACATACAGTAGTTTTGTGTTCCCTTTAGTTGTTTGAACAGTGTATAAACTACTGTATGTAAAGAACAAAGTATTTAATAAGGCTATTTCATTCATTCAGATTTCGGAGGTCTTCTGCTTGTGTTCCCTTTATTTTTTTGAGCAGTATATTTTTTTTGGGGGGGGAATATGGTTTTATCATTCATCCTGGAAAAAAAGTGTTTGTGGGAAAAAAAGTGTTCAGCTTGATGGGATATTATCCTCATTATGGTTACAATGTGAATCATGTATCATTTGTAAGCAGTTATAATTTATAAATAGTGTATTTGAGAAGTAGGTGCTCAAAATTCTATTGCTAAGGTTGCACAATCAAAAAGTTCACTATTTACACTATTGCCAGCTGTGCTGTCTGGGCTGGGAACTCTGGGAACTGTAGTTCCAACATCCCCAGAAGGGACACGTGAGATTGCTTACCTGTTTCTGCAGATTAAATTCCCACGGGGTTAATCAATTACAAATTCACAGGGCTGTGCAAAGAAAGGTTTAACTTTACACTTAGCTGGGTTCATGATCCTCAATAGTGGGGTCATTAAGCCATACAAAACATCTGGAGGGTGGGGAGATGGAATATAAAAAGCAAGTAACCCAGGGATGGGTTCCACTTACCTTTACTACTGGTTCACAACAGTGGTGAAATCTAAACTTTGTTACTACCGGTTCTGTGGGCGTGGTTTGGTGGGGGGGGGGGTAATGTGACGGTGGGCATGGCCAATTTTTTTTTTAACTTTTAAAACCATTTTTTCTACAACCTCTTCGGGGAAGAGGTTGTAAAAAAATGCTTTAAAAAGGCTCTGACAATCCCAGCTGAGTTGCCTGATCAGCAGAGGCTTTTCTTCTTTTAAAAGCCTCTGCCGATCAGGCAACTCAGCTTGGATCGTCAGAGGCATTTAAAAGAAAAAAAAGCCTCTGCCGATCAGGCAACTCAGCTGGGATCATCAGAGGCTTTTAGAAGCATTTGAAGATCCCAGCTGAGCCGCGCGATCATCAGAGGCTTTTTTTTTTACTTTTAAAAGCATTTTTTCGGCCGAAGAGTTTGTAGAAAAAATGCTTTTAAAAATAAAATAAAAGAAGCCTCTGATGATTGTGCAGCTCAGCTGGGCATGGGGGGGGTGGGCAGGGATTTTTGCTACCGGTTCTCCGAACCTCCCGTCTACATCACTACCGGATCGGGCGATCCAGTCTGAACCAGGAGTATTTCACCCCTGGTTCACAGCAGGAGCGCGCACGCATGCACAGAGCACCCATGATGACATCATGGCGGATGGGCGGAGCCTCCTGCCAGTTTTACTACCGGTTCTATAGAACCGGACTGAACCGGGAGCAGCCCACCACTGAAGTTACCCAAAGAGAAATAAACTGGGTTTATAAAGCAAGCTGCAATCAGCTGTAAAGTTAAACCAGTAGCCAGGTGCCTGAAAAGCAGTTATGTGACAATAGATGAGGGGCCACCATCAGAACTCCAGAACTAGGCAGTAAGAATCTTTTGCGGGGTCTGTGTTAACTTCAAATGGTCACTAAACAGTTGTTAAGCAAGGACTACCTCTACTTACATACACATACATGCATGGACACACACAAAGAGTCTTTTGATCTGTTCAGCCTTTCTAAGCAGCTTCCGTTTAGTGGCAGAGAGGGCTTCTTTAGCAGTCTTTGATGACCAATGTAGAAAGTTAGCACCCATCCCTCTCCTAGAAGAATGAAATATTTTGGGAAATATTTAAAAAAAGGCAGAATATTATATTTCCCTAAAAGAGAAACATGCTCTTGGAAAGCAGCCTCCAGCAGATATTTGGTGCCCATTGAGAAGGACTGGGCCAACCTATCTACAACACAAAAGACCTTCAGCACCAGGGTGATGGGATTAAAACATCACCCTCCAGACATGATAGGATTATCCAGCAGCAGGGCTCACTGCATTACAAAATCACCTGGGGACATTGCATCACCCAACAAGCTTCAACCAAGCTTGATGTCAGGTTTCGATGTCGTCTCAAACAAATTGCATTTCAAACAGATAGTCTTTGATAAAAAGTCATTTATTAAGCACAACAATCGATCTCCGACTCCATTGCAGCCAACACTGGCTTCCTGGCCCAAACCCTCCTTTTCCTATCCCCACTCCTCTGTGTCTCATTGGCCATCTTCCAAGTCACTCTGCCCCTAATCTACTGCTTCAGCTCAAATGAATTTCCCCCCTCCCATCCCATCTCCTAGGGGATACCATCTCCAGGGAAAATAAGTAGGTGAAAAGTCAAACGTCCTCTTGCCAGATACCCCATCTTCTCCTCCTTATGTCAGCACTGAGCGAATGCAGCTTGAAGTGCTGACATCTGACTCAGAAAACCTACAAAGTTAGCTCTGACCCCTACAGCAGCCAATAGCTTGCACAGGAACAGGAAACTCAAGTTCAAATCCCAAGAGAGGGTATAAATAACCGTCTCTCCCAACTCCATGTGGTCAGCTGCCCCAGGACCATGTGCTTGATGGTTCTGCTTCATTAAAACCATCTTTCCAATCAGCCTCCATGTTTCCAGGGTCTTTCTCCCCACTTGGAACTGAACCAGATGGACATTTCTTCAAACACCAGTGACTGTTAAGGAATTTGCTAGGTAGAAATTGAGAGAAATCATTCTTCATATCCTTGTGTTTTGGGGCATAACTGGAGATAAAGGAAATGGAGGAAGATAATTAGAATTAGCAGATCAGAATCCCAAAGGTGTTTTTTCCAAAAGGCAGCTGGACTTTCTTGGGTTTTGTTTCTTGAAAACATTTTGCTTCTTATCCAAGCAGCTTCTCCAATTCTTCAGGACAATCATGACCTGGATGATTGAGACTCTTCATAGACATTTAACAGATCAGAACTTTATGAAATGAGGAAACTGCTGGGGGGAAACTCACACTGGTCTTACATGTTTGAAGCTCTCCCCAACCCCAACCCCGAGTTTATTTTGTCTGCTTGTAAACTGAGTCAATATTTCAAAATAACGATGAATAAATCACTCCATTTCAGTTCCTTGCTGTTTCTCATTAGTTTAAGCTTATGTTTGATCTGCTTCATTTCTGCAGCAGTTTTATACTTGTCTGTGAACATTCTGAGTGTGTTTTCAGTCAATTTTTCTTGATGCATTTCTTTTTCTACACTATTCTGCCCAATGCATAGTATTTTTTAAAAAGTGGTGAATTGTAAGTATTGTAAGTGGTGAATACATAAGTATTTATAATTGTTTTAAATGGTGCATTCTGAAAAGAGACAAAAACTGACCTGGATCTTGGAACTCTGGACTGGATTTGGACTATTCTTCTATGTTAAAAACAAACCATTCAGGCAAGCATTTATCAGAGACTGTTTTGATTTGCATTCCTAGGCTACTGTTGTCTCCTTGACCTCCAGTAAACTGTTAATTAAATAACAACTATTTGTATTTGAGAACTTAAAAGCAGAACAAGCACAGAACTAAGAATGTTATTCTGTTCTCTATCTACATTTTGGTTGATTTATGTATCTCCTCCCAAAAACGAAACATACGACAAACTATTTTGTACCAAATTTATATTTGCTGATAAAGAAAGGCAAAAGGGAAGCAGTATGCTCCCTCCCATATTGGGGTAGACCAGGTACTTCGACAGAAAAAACACTTCATCTCTCTCCTGGCTCAGCTGATCAAGGGAGGAAAACTTGTGGCTCAGATGTTAATACAACTGCCTAACATGCAGGCAGCCCAAGTTCGAATCCAAGTAAGGGTATGGCTAGCTGATGAGAGCTAAATAGCTTGAAATAGACCTATACTAGTCTCTCTTTATTTCTTTATCAGCAAATATAAATTTGATACACACACACACACACACATATATATACTGTATACAAATACATATATATATATGTGTGTGTGTGTGTGTGTGTGTGTGTGTGTGTATGTGTATGTGTATGTGTATGTATGTATGTATGTATGTATGTATGATCTCACATTGCTCCTAGAAGCACGAAGCCGAAAACACCGGCCTGAAGATGACGAATGAGACTTCGTCGAAATGTCACCAAGACACTTCCCATTTTACGCGGGAGAAAACCCAAATAACCAAAGACCTACATACAAATACCCGCGAAAACCTCAGAAAACATATATATATATATATATATATATATATATATATATATACATACATACATACATACATACATACATACATACACACACACACACACACACATATATATATAAAAAACAGCTTATTTAAAGAAGAAACAGCTGCTCAGCCACCTTTGAAACAGCTAAGATGATCCAAAAGATGAATGTTCTTTTAAGCAGAATATCTGTGATAGGATGCGGCTGGCACACAGGGGTATTTAGTCTGCCAACCCTCTGGCTGAGTCAGCTATATTACCAGAACACAGCTATTGTGTGCCTAGAGGGAAAAAATACACTAATAACCCCAAGGTCTAATTTCATTTGATCATTGACATTGCTCTGTGAGCTATTACAATAGATGGGAAGTATGCAAATATATACAATTAATGTCTGCTTTAATCTTTGCCCCACGCCTGAACATACACAGTTCATTAACATCACTTTAAGGAGGAACGATGCTTATTAAAAAGAATGAGTTGCATCAGCCTTAAGGTCTCCACCCCCCTGTATCTTTTGACATGTGTCCGTTTATCCTGTACCTAAACATCTAGAATTATATGCAAACATATAGAGTAGGAAGGGAGAAAGGAAACGGCAACTGGACTTTCTTTGTTTTTTTTCTTGAAGACATTTTGCTTCTCATAGCACAGTGATGGCTCATCAGGGACACAACCCAGAAGAGGAGCTGCCCAGGGGGCATGCGGGTGCTGGGAAATGAGCTTCCTGTTTCCGGTGCACACTTCCAGTTTCCACTGTCTACACTTCTGGTTTCCGGTGCACATGTGCACGCAACAATCAGCTGGCCAGAGCTCATGTGCACGCCAGAAAACAGAAGACCAACTCTTCAGTTTCCAGCACTGCCACACACGCAAAGGCCAGCTGATCATCGCGCACACATGACGCAAGAAGAACAGGCATGCCAGGCGACTTGGCTCTTCGGGCACACATGCGATAGGTCCACCATCACAGTCATTGTCAGAGTGGCAATCAGCCCCATTACCTTCCTGGGGTAATTGCCTGAGTTAGAGTTGGATCGTGGCATTCTCCTTGTGTATACTTTTGCAAGAAAATAAACCCGAAGATATATTTTCTAAGAAAAACTCATTTATTTGTTATAAACAAAATAAAACATCTCACTAGTCTAATTAGTTACATCTTGGCAACGTTCCTGCCAGACCTCTCCTGGCAGGAGAACAAAGGAAAGTTAGAGAAGAAAGTGAAGGAATGTAGACATGCGCAGTTAGCTTACTGATAAGAAACTTGGCAAGCTACGGTAAGTCTGAAAGTCCAAAAATATGAGCTCATCTGGTAAATACAAAAACGCAGTGACAGTCATAGCACAACAAAGGAGAACAAACCCATCAGGACAAGATTCAGCACTCCATCTGCATTTGAAAGACAAAGGCCACTCCTTTGAATTCAACAAAGTCCACATTCTGGACAGAGAGGACCTCTAGTTTGAAAGAGGGGTAAAAGAGGTCACCTACATTAAAATTGAAGAGCCCTCTCTCAACAGAGGGGGAGTGATACGACATCATCTATCTCCAGTCTACAACAACAGTTCCAAGAAGGCTCCACACCCATTTGCTCTATTCAGGTAACTCTGAGGGCACAGATAAACCTCCAAACGGCCTCAATGACTCTCAGAGAGAGTGCTAATGACCAGATGACTGCAAAGAATATAAATCCTTCCATTCTCCACAATTCACTCAGAACTGAAGAAGCTTCTTGGATGAGAAGCAAAATGACTTCAAGCAAAAAGCTAAATACAGTTGCCTTTTGGAAAAGCACCATTGGGTCAATTATCCATGACCTGGATAATTGAAAATCTCCATAGACATATACGGGCTTAATTTTACTTAGATAGGAAGGAAGGGGAGTATTTTTTATTTGTAGCACTTGGCTCTCCCACATCTATTCATCATAGTTGTGGTGAACCAGTAATCAATGCAAAGAAAGTCTTTCACAGCTAAGGATATTTAAACGTTACACTTTATGACTAAATTCTGCAATAACAAAGAGCAGATTTTTCTATCTGATATTGAATCTGTTTCAGAGTTGAAATGTGGGATGAACTTCTCACTTGCTGACTATGACAAAAAGCCACAACTTGGTTCCGTGCATATTGTGGAAATAATATCCTGAGCTCCAGAATTGCAGAAGGCACAATATTCATCTCCTTCGACTCCATAAAGCACCTCTGTGTCTTCTCCTGTTATCTCTTTGTGTAAGCCATTGTCACCCTCTTTTGAAGATGAAAGTGCTTCTAAACTGACTTAGATGGGTAAAATGGGGCTGCACGTGCATTTACGTCTGTAACATATACTGACTGGGGAATTCTGGGAGGTAAAATCCACCATTAAACACCATTAAAGTTGCCAAGGCTGAGAAACAAGAGTCTAAACCCGTGATGGTGAACCTATGGCACGTGTGCTCGAAGTGGCACGTGGAACCATGTCGCCTGGCACGTGCGGCGCCACCTGTTCCTCTTCCAGGTTTCTGGCGTGCATGCAATAATCATCTGGCTTTTGTGCGTGTGGCAGTGCAGAAACTGGAAGAGCTGGTCTTCCATTTTCCAGTGTGAGCATGCACACTGGCCAGCTGATCGGCATGTGCGCATGTGCAGCAGTAACCGGAAGACCCAGTGCGCATGTGTGCGCCGGAAACCAGAAGTACCTTATCCAGCGTGTGCATGCCCCCAGGTAGCTCCTCTTCCTGGTCGCAGCTCTGATGAGCACTGCCTTCTCGGCACTTGGTGCTGCGCGTGGGCACGGGCGCTCCCTTTTCGGCACTTAGTTCGCCATCACTGG
This sequence comes from Pituophis catenifer annectens, assembly GCF_029215685.1. Classification (NCBI taxonomy): domain Eukaryota; kingdom Metazoa; phylum Chordata; class Lepidosauria; order Squamata; family Colubridae; genus Pituophis; species Pituophis catenifer. The sequence goes on along the minus strand of NW_027256883.1, from coordinate 13,746,430 downwards.
TCTAAACTGTAACTCCACTTTTCAGGGCATTTTTTAGCTGTTTTTGGCCTGAAAAAACAGCCTGTTTTTTTGCTGTTTTTTGGGCCATTTTCAGGCTATTTTGGGGTCGTTTTCAGGCTGTTTTCTGGCAGTTTTATGGGCGGTTTTCAAGCTGTTTTTTAGCTGTTTTTGGCCTGAAAAACAGCCTGGTTTTTTTTGCTGTTTTTTGGGCCGTTTACAGGCCATTTTGGGGGGCTTTTGGGGGGCTGTTTTCAGGCTGTTTTTGCAGACATTTTCAGGCTGTTTTGGGGCCATTTTCAGGCTGTTTTGGGGCCATTTTTCAGAAACCAGAAGAGCAACTGGCGACGGTGCATGTGCCCACAGAGAGAGCTCTGTGTGTCACCTCTGGCACGTGTGCCATAGGTTCACCATCATGGCCCTATACCATTACAGGCGAGACACCATCCACTCACTATTTAAAAGCCTCCAGTGATGGAGCACCCACAACTTCTGAAGGCAAGCCGTTCCACTGGTTAATTTTTCCCACTGTTGGGAAATTTCTACTCCGTTCTAGATTGCCTCTCTCTTTGATTAGTTTCCACGCATTTTTCCTCATCTTGCCTTCTGGTGCTTTGGAGAATAAGAATTGATCCCCTTCTTCTTTGTGGCAGCCCCTCAAATATTGAAACACGGCTCTCATGTCTCCCCTAGTCCTTCTTTTCATTAAACTGGGCATACATGTAATACTTCGTGGTCCTTCAGAATCTCATCTGGATTCTGGATTCGAAAGAGGCATTTGGCTATATATTGGCTTACCTGAAACTGGTGATGTTTTTTTTTTTTTTTTTTTTCAGTGCTAAAATAGGGCATTCGGTTTTCTAGTCGGTGGACACTTTTTACCTCCTTCCACTCCCAAGTTTCTGTGCTTAAGACAGTCATTTTTTTTTCCATACCTGGAGTGTCAGCATCCAGTGCTCAGAGCCTCTGAATTAACAAATATCTCCCCTATTCCAATCAGTGCCCTGGGAAAACTGCCAACTGGCTATCATTTCAGCATTTCAGCTCATTGTGTATTATATGCAGCATAGAGATAGTGGTTTTACACTTACTTATCAACTACTCAGATTTTTTCAAATATATACCGAATTTATACTGAACAACACTTCCAAATCGGTAGGGAAGGTAAGTAGATTTCACCCCTGCCAAAAATGGCTGTATTCGGTGCATAAGAAGCACCAACATTTCCACCCTCTTTTGGGGGGGAAAAGTGCGTCTTATACTCTGAAAATTACGGTATATACAAGTAAGTATATAAATAGAGAACAAACCCCACTCCCTTTTAACACTGAAGATGTTACTTAGACTGGTAATCAGTGGTGGGTTCCTCCCGGTTCGGTCCGGTTCGGCCGAGCCGGTAGCGGTGACGATATGACATCACCGAACCGGTTCTCCCCCCCCCCCGCCCTCCCACCCCCATCCACCCACATTATTCTTACCTTTTATTTGGTCCCACCCCCAATCTATTGCTGCCTCCTGAGTCCCAGCTGATGACTAGAGGGAAAAAAACTGTTTAAACTCTTGCTGCTGGGCTTCAAAGGGCCATCCTACAGCTGATCAGCGTTAAAAGCAAACAAATGAGTCAGGTCGTAAGTGTGAGGACTGGTCGTAAGTGTGAGGACCTTCCAGAAATGACTCTGACCAGCTAGCCATGCCCACCTAGTCACATGACCTCCAAGCCACACCCACAAAATAAGCCACGCCCACAGAACCGGTAGTAAAAATATTTAGAACACACCCCTGGAGGTAATGAAATATCTGAAAGCAAACAACTAAACTTAGAAAGCACCAAGGATTGCACATCTCTTTTCTTTCCTTTTTGCATATAATACAGTGGTGGGTTTCAAAAATTTTTACTAACGGTTCTGTGGGTGTGGCTTGATGGGTG